>NW_027035973.1:0-12231 GCF_034236695.1 Oncorhynchus nerka
CAATAGTCTCCACCTGTTCTGTCTGTCTGAAACAATAGTCTTTATGAAACAATAGTCTCTACCTGTTCTGTCTGTCTGAAACAATAGTCTCTACCTGTTCTGTCTGTCTGAAAACAATCGTCTCTTACCTCGTTCTGACTGAAACAATAGTCTCTACCTGTTCTGTCTGTCTGAAACAATAGTCTCTACCTGTTCTGTCTGGAAACAATAGTCGTTTCTTCGTCCTGGTTTGTTGAAACAATAGTCTGTCTAACAGTTCTGTCTGAAACAATAGTCTCTACTGTCTGTTGAAACAATAGTTCACCTGTTCTGTCTGTCTGAAACAATAGTCTCTACCTGTTCTGTCTGTCAATAGTCTCTACCTGTTCTGTCTGTCTGAAACAATAGTCTAAACTACCTGTTCTGTCTGTCTGAATCAATAGTCTCTACCTGTTCTGTCTGTCTGAAACAATAGTCTCTACCTGTTCTGTCTGTCTGAAACAATAGTCTCTACCTGTTCTGTCTGTCTGAATCAATAGTCTCTACTGTCGAACTAGTTCTGTCTGACTGAATCAATAGTCTCTACCTGTTCTGTCTGTCTGAAACAATAGTCTCTACCTGTTCTGTCTGACTGAATCAATAGTCTCTACCTGTTCTGTCTGTCTGAATCAATAGTCTCCTGTTCTACTGTCTGTCTAGTTCCACCTGTTCTGTCTGCTGAACAATAAGTCTCTACCTACCTTCTGTCTGAAACAATAGTCTCTACCTGTTCTGACTGACTGAAACAATAGTCTCTACCTGTTCTGTCTGAAAACAATAGTCTCTACCTGTTCTGTCTGAAACAATAGTCTCTACCTGTTCTGTGTGTCTGAAATCAATAGTCTCTACCTGTTCTGACTGAAACAATAGATTCTGTCTGTCTGAAACAATAGTCTCTACCTGTTCTATCTGACCGTCTGAAACAATAGTCTCTACCTGTTCTGTCTGACTGAAACAATAGTCTCACACCTGTTCTGTTCTGTCTGACTGAGCAATAGTCTCTACCTGTTCTTCTGTCTGAAACAATAGTCTCTACCTGTTCTGTCTGTCTGAAAACAATAGTCTCTACCTGTTCTGTCTGACTGAAACAATAGTCTCTACCTGTTCTGTCTGTCTGAACAATAGTCTCAACCTGTTCTGTCTGTCTGAAACAATAGTCTGTTACCTGTTCTGACTGAAACAATAGTCTCTACCTGTTCTGTCTGTCTGAAACAATAGTCTCTACCTCTTCTCTACTGAAACTGTCTCTACCTGTTATGACTGAAACAATAGTCTCTACCTGTTCTGTCTGAAACAATAGTCTCTACCTGTTCTGTCTGTCTGAAACAATAGTCTCTACCTGTTCTGTCTGTCTGAAACAATAGTCTCTACCTGTTCTGTCTGTCTGAAACAATAGTCTCTACCTGTTCTGTCTGACTGAAACAATAGTCTCTACCTGTTCTGTCTGTCTGAAACAATAGTCTCTACCTGTTCTGTCTGTCTGAAACAATAGTCTCTACCTGTTCTGTCTGAAACAATAGTCTCTACCTGTTCTGTCTGAAACAATAGTCTCTACCTGTTCTGTCTGACTGAATCAATAGTCTCTACCTGTTCTGTCTGTCTGAATCAATAGTCTCTACCTGTTCTGTCTGTCTGAAACAATAGTCTCTACCTGTTCTGTCTGAAACAATAGTCTCTACCTGTTCTGTCTGTCTGAATCAATAGTCTCTACCTGTTCTGTCTGTCTGAATCAATAGTCTCTACCTGTTCTGTCTGTCTGAAACAATAGTCTCTACCTGTTCTGTCTGTCTGAATCAATAGTCTCTACCTGTTCTGTCTGTCTGAAACAATCGTCTCTACCTGTTCTGACTGAAACAATAGTCTCTACCTGTTCTGTCTGTCTGAAACAATAGTCTCTACCTGTTCTGTCTGAAACAATAGTCTCTACCTGTTCTGTCTGACTGAAACAATAGTCTCTACCTGTTCTGTCTGAAACAATAGTCTCTACCTGTTCTGTCTGTCTGAAACAATAGTCTCTACCTCTTCTGTCTGTCTGAAACAATAGTCTCTACCTGTTCTGTCTGTCTGAAACAATAGTCTCTACCTGTTCTGTCTGTCTGAAACAATAGTCTCTACCTGTTCTGTCTGGTCTGAAACAATAGTCTCTACCTGTTCTGAACAATTCTGTCTGAAACAATAGTCTCTACCTGTTCTGTTCAATAGTCTCTACTGTTTCTGTCTGAAACAATAGTCTCTACCTGTTCTGTCTGTCTGAAACAATAGTCTCTACCTGTTCTGTCTGTCTGAAACAATAGTCTCTACCTGTTCTGTCTGAAACAATAGTCTCTACCTGTTCTGTCTGAAACAATAGTCTCTACCTGTTCTGTCTGAAACAATAGTCTCTACCTGTTCTGTCTGTCTGAAACAATAGTCTCTACCTGTTCTGTCTGAAACAATAGTCTCTACCTGTTCTGTCTGAAACAATAGTCTCTACCTGTTCTGTCTGTCTGAAACAATAGTCTCTACCTGTTCTGTCTGAAACAATAGTCTCTACCTGTTCTGTCTGTCTGAATCAATAGTCTCTACCTGTTCTGTCTGTCTGAATCAATAGTCTCTACCTGTTCTGTCTGTCTGAAACAATAGTCTCTACCTGTTCTGACTGAAACAATAGTCTCTACCTGTTCTGTCTGAAACAATAGTCTCTACCTGTTCTGTCTGAAACAATAGTCTCTACCTGTTCTGTGTGTCTGAATCAATAGTCTCTACCTGTTCTGTCACAGAGCAATAGTCTCTACCTGTTCTGTGTGTCTGAATCAATAGTCTCTACCTGTTCTGTCTGACTGAAACAATAGTCTCTACCTGTTCTGTCTGTCTGAAACAATAGTCTCTACCTGTTCTGACTGAAACAATAGTCTCTACCTGTTCTGTCTGACTGAAACAATAGTCTCTACCTGTTCTGACTGTCTGAAACAATATTCTCTACCTGTTCTGACTGTCTGAAACAATAGTCTCTACCTGTTCTGTCTGTCTGAAACAATAGTCTCTACCTGTTCTGTCTGAAACAATAGTCTCTACCTGTCTCTGTCTGTTCTGAAACAATAGTCTCTACCTGTTCTGTCTGTCTGAAACAATAGTCTCTACCTGTTCTGTCTGACTGAAACAATAGTCTCTACCTGTTCTGTCTGAAACAATAGTCTCTACCTGTTCTGTCTGACTGAAACAATAGTCTCTACCTGTTCTGTCTGTCTGAAACAATAGTCTCTACCTGTTCTGTCTGACTGAAACAATAGTCTCTACCTGTTCTGTCTGAAACAATAGTCTCTACCTGTTCTGTCTGTCTGAAACAATAGTCTCTACCTGTTCTGTCTGAAACAATAGTCTCTACCTGTTCTAGTCTCTACCTGTTCTGTCTGACTGAAACAATAGTCTCTACCTGTTCTGTCTGAAACAATAGTCTCTACCTGTTCTGTCTGTCTGAGAACAATAGTCTCTCTGTTCTGACTGAAACAATAGTCTCTACCTGTTCTGTCTGTCTGAAACAATAGTCTCTACCTGTTCTTCTGTCTGAAACAATAGTCTCTACCTGTTCTGTCTCTGAAACAATAGTCTCTACCTGTTCTGTCTGTTCTGAAACAATAGTCTCTAATAGTCTCTACCTGTTCTGTCTGAAACAATAGTCTCTACCTGTTCTGTCTGACTGAAACAATAGTCTCTACCTGTTCTGTCTGACTGAAACAATAGTCTCTACCTGTTCTGTCTGTCTGAAACAATAGTCTCTACCTGTTCTGTCTGACTGAAACAATAGTCTCTACCTGTTCTTCTGACTGAAACAATAGTCTCTACCTGTTCTGTTCTGTCTGAAACAATAGTCTCTACCTGTTCTGTCTGACTGAAACAATAGTCTCTACCTGTTCTGTCTGTCTGAATCAATAGTCTCTACCTGTTCTGTCTGTCTGAAACAATAGTCTCTACCTGTTCTGTTCTTCTGAAACAATAGTCTCTACCTGTTCTGTCTCTACCTGAAACAATAGTCTCTACCTGTCTCTACCTGTTCTGTGTTCTGTCAATAGTCTCTGACAGAAGCAATAGTCTCTACCTGTTCTGTCTGACTGAAACAATGAGTCTCTACCTGTTCTGTCTGACTGAAACAATAGTCTCTACCTGTTCTGTCTGAAACAATAGTCTCTACCTGTTATGTCTGAAACAATAGTCTCTACCTGTTCTGTCTGTCTGAAACAATAGTCTCTACCTGTTCTGTCTGAAACAATAGTCTCTACCTGTTCTGTCTGTCTGAAACAATAGTCAATATTCTCTACCTGTTCTGTCTGTCTGAAACAATAGTCTCTACCTGTTCTGTCTGAAACAATAGTCTCTACCTGTTCTGTCTGTCTGAAACAATAGTCTCTACCTGTTCTGTTCTGTCTGAATGAAACAATAGTCTCTACCTGTTCTGTCTGTCTGAAACAATAGTCTCTACCTGTTCTGTCTGAAACAATAGTCTCTACCTGTTCTGTCTGTCTGAAACAATAGTCTCTACCTGTTCTGTCTGTCTCAATAGTCTCTACCTGTTCTGTCTGTTCTGAAACAATAGTCTCTACCTGTTCTGTCTCAATGTCTCTACCTGTTCTGTCTGTCTGAAACAATAGTCTCTACCTGTTCTGTCTGTCTGAAACAATAGTCTCTACCTGTTCTGTCTGTGCGGGAAACAATAGTCTCTACCTGTCTCTGTCTGAAACAATAGTCTCTACCTGTTCTGTCTGTCTGAAACAATGGTCTCTACCTGTTCTGTCTCTGAAACAATAGTCTCTACCTGTTGAGCAATAGTCTCTCTGAATCAATAGTCTCTACCTGTTCTGTCTGTCTGAAACAATAGTCTCTACCTGTTCTGTCTGAAACAATAGTCTCTACCTGTTCTGTCTGTCTGAAACAATAGTCTCTACCTGTTCTGTCTGAAACAATAGTCTCTACCTGTTCTGTCTGTCTGAAACAATAGTCTCTACCTGTTCTGTCTGTCTGAAACAATAGTCTCTACCTGTTCTGTCTGTCTGAAACAATAGTCTCTACCTGTTCTGTCTGTCTGAAACAATAGTCTCTACCTGTTCTGTCTGAAACAATAGTCTCTACCTGTTCTGTCTGAAACAATAGTCTCTACCTGTTCTGTCTGACTGAAACAATAGTCTCTACCTGTTCTGTCTGTCTGAAACAATAGTCTCTACCTGTTCTGTCTGTCTGAAACAATAGTCTCTACCTGTTCTGTCTGTCTGAAACAATAGTCTCTACCTGTTCTGTCTGAAACAATAGTCTCTACCTGTTCTGTCTGAAACAATAGTCTCTACCTGTTCTGTCTGAAACAATAGTCTCTACCTGTTCTGTCTGAAACAATAGTCTCTACCTGTTCTGTCTGTCTGAATCAATAGTCTCTACCTGTTCTGTCTGACTGAAACAATAGTCTCTACCTGTTCTGTCTGACTGAAACAATAGTCTCTACCTGTTCTGTCTGAAACAATAGTCTCTACCTGTTCTGTCTGTCTGAAACAATAGTCTCTACCTGTTCTGTCTGAAACAATAGTCTCTACCTGTTCTGTCTGTCTGAAACAATAGTCTCTACCTGTTCTGTCTGTCTGAAACAATAGTCTCTACCTGTTCTGTCTGAAACAATAGTCTCTACCTGTTCTGTCTGAAACAATACACTGTTCTCTCTACCTGTTCTGTCTGACTGAAACAATGTTCTCTACCTGTTCTGTCTGAAACAATAGTCTCTACCTGTTCTGTCTGACTGAAACAATAGTCTCTACCTGTTCTGTCTGTCTGAATCAATAGTCTCTACCTGTTCTGTCTGTCTGAAACAATAGTCTCTACCTGTTCTGTCTGTCTGAAACAATAGTCTCTACCTGTTCTGTCTGTCTGAAACAATAGTCTCTACCTGTTCTGTCTGAAACAATAGTCTCTACCTGTTCTGTCTGACTGAAACAATAGTCTCTACCTGTTCTGTCTGTCTGAAACAATAGTCTCTACCTGTTCTGACTGAAACAATAGTCTCTACCTGTTCTGTCTGAAACAATAGTCTCTACCTGTTCTGTCTGAAACAATAGTCTCTACCTGTTCTGTCTGTCTGAACAATAGTCTCTACCTGTTCTGTCTGAAACAATAGTCTCTACCTGTTCTGTCTGTCTGAAACAATAGTCTCTACCTGTCTGAAACAATAGTCTCTACTTCTGTCTGACTGAAACAATAGTCTCTACCTGTTCTGTCTGACTGAAACAATAGTCTCTACCTGTTCTGTCTGTCTGACAATAGTCTCTACCTGTTCTGTCTGAAACAATAGTCTCTACCTGTTCTGTCTGTCTGAAACAATAGTCTCTACCTGTTCTGTCTGTCTGAAACAATAGTCTCTACCTGTTCTGTCTGTCTGAAACAATAGTCTCTACCTGTTCTGTCTGTCTGAAACAATAGTCTCTACCTGTTCTTCTGTCTGAAACAATAGTCTCTACCTGTTCTGTCTGTCTGAAACAATAGTCTCTACCTGTTCTGTCTGTCTGAAACAATAGTCTCTACCTGTTCTGTCTGAAACAATAGTCTCTACCTGTTCTGTCTGTCTGAATCAATAGTCTCTACCTGTTCTGTCTGTCTGAATCAATAGTCTCTACCTGTTCTGTCTGTCTGAAACAATAGTCTCTACCTGTTCTGTCTGAAACAATAGTCTCTACCTGTTCTGTCTGTCTGAAACAATAGTCTCTACCTGTTCTGTCTGAAACAATAGTCTCTACCTGTTCTGTCTGACTGAAACAATAGTCTCTACCTGTTCTGTCTGTCTGAAACAATAGTCTCTACCTGTTATGTTTGTCTGAAACAATAGTCTCTACCTGTTCTGTCTGAAACAATAGTCTCTACCTGTTCTGTGAAACAATAGTCTCTACCTGTTCTGTCTGGAAACAATAGTCTCTACCTGTTCTGTCTGACTGAATCAATAGTCTCTACCTGTTCTGTCTGTCTGAAACAATAGTCTCTACCTGTTCTGTCTGTCTGAAACAATAGTCTCTACCTGTTCTGTCTGTTCTGAAACAATAGTCTCTACCTGTTCTGTCTGTTCTCGACTGAAACAATAGTCTCTACCTGTTCTGTCTGACTGAAACAATAGTCTCTACCTGTTCTTCTGAAACAATAGTCTCTACCTGTTCTGTCTGACTGAAACAATAGTCTCTACCTGTTCTGTCTGAGCAATAGTCTCTACCTGTTCTGTCTGAAACAATAGTCTCTACCTGTTCTGTCTGTCTGTCTCTAAAACAATGGTCTCTACCTGTTCTGTCTGTCTGAAACAATAGTCTCTACCTGTTCTGTCTGACTGGAAACAATAGTCTCTACCTGTTCTGTCTGAAACAATAGTCTCTACCTGTTCTGTCTGTCTGAAACAATAGTCTCTACCTGTTCTGTCTGTCTGAATCAATAGTCTCTACCTGTTCTGTCTGTCTGAAACAATAGTCTCTACCTGTTCTGTCTGACCTGAAACAATAGTCTCTACCTGTTCTGTCTGTCTGAAACAATAGTCTCTACCTGTTCTGTCTGTCTGAATCAATAGTCTCTACCTGTTCTGTCTGTCTCTACCTGAAGCAATAGTCTCTACCTGTTCTGTCTCTGAAACAATAGTCTCTACCTGTTCTTCTGTCTGAATCAATAGTCTCTACCTGTTCTGTCTGTCTGAAACAATAGTCTCTACCTGTTCTGTCTGTCTGAAACAATAGTCTCTACCTGTTCTGTCTGAAACAATAGTCTCTACCTGTTCTGTCTGTTCTGTCTGGAAACAATAGTCTCTACCTGTTCTGTCTGGACTGAACAATAGTCTCTACCTGTTCTGTCTGTCTGAATCAATAGTCTCTACCTGTTCTGTCTGTCTGAAACAATAGTCTCTACCTGTTCTGTCTGACTGAAACAATAGTCTCTACCTGTTCTGTCTGTCTGAAACAATAGTCTCTACCTGTTCTGTCTGTCTGAAACAATAGTCTCTACCTGTTCTGTCTGACTGAAACAATAGTCTCTACCTGTTCTGTCTGTCTGAAACAATAGTCTCTACCTGTTCTGTCTGAAACAATAGTCTCTACCTGTTCTGTCTGACTGAAACAATAGTCTCTACCTGTTCTGTCTGACTGAAACAATAGTCTCTACCTGTTCTGTCTGAAACAATAGTCTCTACCTGTTCTGTCTGTCTGAACCAATAGTCTCTACCTGTTCTGTCAATGTCTCTGTTCTGTCTGTCTGAATCAATAGTCTCTACCTCTTCTGTCTGACTGAAACAATAGTCTCTACCTGTTCTGTCTGACTGAAACAATAGTCTCTACCTGTTCTGTCTGTCTGAAACAATAGTCTCTACCTGTTCTGTCTGTCTGAATCAATAGTCTCTACCTGTTCTGTCTGTCTGAAACAATAGTCTCTACCTGTTCTGTCTGTCTGAAACAATAGTCTCTACCTGTTCTGTCTGACTGAAACAATAGTCTCTACCTGTTCTGTCTGTCTGAAACAATAGTCTCTACCTGTTCTGTCTGAAACAATAGTCTCTACCTGTTCTGTCTGTCTGAAACAATAGTCTCTACCTGTTCTGTCTGAAACAATAGTCTCTACCTGTTCTGTCTGACTGAAACAATAGTCTCTACCTGTTCTGTCTGTCTGAAACAATAGTCTCTACCTGTTCTGTCTGACTGAAACAATAGTCTCTACCTGTTCTACTGCTGCAAAAGAAACAATAGTCTCTACCTGTTCTGTCTGAAACAATAGTCTCTACCTGTTCTGTCTGACTGAAACAATAGTCTCTACCTGTTCTGTCTGTCTGAAACAATAGTCTCTACCTGTTCTGTCTGTCTGAAACAATAGTCTCTACCTGTTCTGTCTGTCTGAAACAATAAGTCTCTAGTCTCTACCTGTTCTGTCTGTCTGAATCAATAGTCTCTACCTGTTCTGACTGAAACAATAGTCTCTACCTGTTCTGTCTGTCTGCAACAATAGTCTCTACCTGTTCTGTCTGAAACAATAGTCTCTACCTGTTCTGTCTGACTGAAACAATAGTCTCTACCTGTTCTGTCTGAAACAATAGTCTCTACCTGTTCTGTCTGTCTGAAACAATAGTCTCTACCTGTTCTGTCTGAAACAATAGTCTCTACCTGTTCTGTCTGTCTGAAACAATAGTCTCTACCTGTTCTGTCTGTCTGAATCAATAGTCTCTACCTCTTCTGTCTGACTGAAACAATAGTCTCTACCTGTTCTGTCTGACTGAAACAATAGTCTCTACCTGTTCTGTCTGTCTGAAACAATAGTCTCTACCTGTTCTGTCTGAAACAATAGTTCTGTCTGTCTGAATCAATAGTCTCTACCTGTTCTGTCTGTCTGAAACAATAGTCTCTACCTGTTCTGTCTGACTGAAACAATAGTCTCTACCTGTTCTGTCTGAAACAATAGTCTCTACCTGTTCTGTTTGTCTGAAACAATAGTCTCTACCTGTTCTGTCTGAAACAATAGTCTCTACCTGTTCTGTCTGACTGAAACAATAGTCTCTACCTGTTCTGTCTGAAACAATAGTCTCTACCTGTTCTGTCTGACTGAAACAATAGTCTCTACCTGTTCTGTCTGTCTGAGAACAATAGTCTCTACCTGTTCTGAAACAATAGTCTCTACCTGTTCTGTCTGAAACAATAGTCTCTACCTGTTCTGTCTGACTGAAACAATAGTCTCTACCTGTTCTGTCTGTCTGAAACAATAGTCTCTACCTGTTCTGTCTGAAACAATAGTCTCTACCTGTTCTTCTGAAACAATAGTCTCTACCTGAAACAATAGTCTCTAGTCTCTACCTGTTCTGTCTGAAACAATAGTCTCTACCTGTTCTGTCTGACTGAAACAATAGTCTCTACCTGTTCTGTCTGACTGAAACAATAGTCTCTACCTGTTCTGTCTGAAACAATAGTCTCTACCTGTTCTGTCTGACTGAAACAATAGTCTCTACCTGTTCTGTCTGACTGAAACAATAGTCTCTACCTGTTCTGTCTGAAACAATAGTCTCTACCTGTTCTGTCTGACTGAAACAATAGTCTCTACCTGTTCTGTCTGTCTGAAACAATAGTCTCTACCTGTTCTGTCTGACTGAAACAATAGTCTCTACCTGTTCTGTCTGTCTGAAACAATAGTCTCTACCTGTTCTGTCTGACTGAAACAATAGTCTCTACCTGTTCTGTCTGTCTGAAACAATAGTCTCTACCTGTTCTGTCTGAAACAATAGTCTCTACCTGTTCTGTCTGTCTGAAACAATAGTCTCTACCTGTTCTGTCTGTCTGAAACAATAGTCTCTACCTGTTCTGTCTGTCTGAAACAATAGTCTCTACCTGTTCTGTCTGACTGAAACAATAGTCTCTACCTGTTCAATGTCTCTACCTGTCTGAAACAATAGTCTCTACCTGTTCTGTCTGAAACAATAGTCTCTACTGGAATGTTCTGTTCTGAAACAATAGTCTCTACCTGTTCTGTTCTGCTGAAACAATAGTCTCTACCTGTTCTGTCTGTCTGAAACAATAGTCTCTACCTGTTCTGTCTGTCTGAAACAATAGTCTCTACCTGTTCTGTCTGTCTGAAACAATAGTCTCTACCTGTTCTGTCAATGTCTGAAACAATAGTCTCTACCTGTTCTGTCTGTCTGAAACAATAGTCTCTACCTGTTCTGTCTGTCTGAAACAATAGTCTCTACCTGTTCTGTCTGAAACAATAGTCTCTACCTGTTCTGTCTGTCTGAAACAATAGTCTCTACCTGTTCTGTCTGAAACAATAGTCTCTACCTGTTCTGTCTGTCTGAAACAATAGTCTCTACCTGTTCTGTCTGTCTGAAACAATAGTCTCTACCTGTTCTGTTCTGTCTGAAACAATAGTCTCTACCTGTTCTGTCTTCAATAGTCTGAAACAATAGTCTCTACCTGTTCTGTCTGACTGAAACAATAGTCTCTACCTGTTCTGTCTGAAACAATAGTCTCTACCTGTTCTGTCTGTCTGAAACAATAGTCTCTACCTGTTCTGTCTGTCTGAAACAATAGTCTCTACCTGTTCTGTCTGTCTGAATCAATAGTCTCTACCTGTTCTTCTGTCTGAAACAATCTACTCTGTTCTGTCTGACTGAAACAATAGTCTCTACCTGTTCTGTCTGAAACAATAGTCTCTACCTGTTCTGTCTCTGAAACAATAGTCTCTACCTGTTCTGTCTGTCTGAAACAATAGTCTCTACCTGTTCTGTCTGAAACAATAGTCTCTACCTGTTCTGTCTGTCTGAAACAATAGTCTCTACCTGTTCTTCTGTCTGAAACAATAGTCTCTACCTGTTCTGTCTCTGAAACAATAGTCTCTACCTGTTCTGTCTGTCTGAAACAATAGTCTCTACCTGTTCTGTCTGCTGAAACAATAGTCTCTAGTTCTGTGTCTGAATCAATAGTCTCTACCTGTTCTGTCTGTCTGAAACAATAGTCTCTGTTCTGTAAACAATAGTCTCTACCTGTTCTGTCTGTCTGAAACAATAGTCTCTACCTGTTCTGTCTGTCTGAAACAATAGTCTCTACCTGTTCTGTCTGACTGAAACAATAGTCTCTACCTGTTCTCTGTCTGAAACAATAGTCTCTACCTGTTCTGTCTGAAACAATAGTCTCTACCTGTTCTGTCTGTCTGAAACAATAGTCTCTACCTGTTCTGTCTGTCTGAAACAATAGTCTCTACCTGTTCTTCTGTCTGAAACAATAGTCTCTACCTGTTCTGTCTGTCTGAAACAATAGTCTCTACCTGTTCTGTCTGACTGAAACAATAGTCTCTACCTGTTCTGTCTCTGTCTCTACCTGTTCTGTCTGTCTGAAACAATAGTCTCTACCTGTTCTGTCTGTCTGAAACAATAGTCTCTACCTGTTCTGTCTGTCTGAAACAATAGTCTCTACCTGTTCTGTCTGACTGAAACAATAGTCTCTACCTGTTTCTGATCTGAATAATAGTCTCTACCTGTCTGTCTGTCTGAACCAATAGTCTCTACCTGTTCTGTCTGTCTGAAACAATAGTCTCTACCTGTTCTGTCTGACTGAAACAATAGTCTCTACCTGTTCTGTCTGTCTGAAACAATAGTCTCTACCTGTTCTGTCTGACGAATCAAGCAACCTGTTCTGTCTGAAACTGTTCTGTTTCTGTCTGAAACAATAGTCTCTACCTGTTTCTGTCTGACTGAAACAATAGTCT
>NW_027035974.1:0-12244 GCF_034236695.1 Oncorhynchus nerka
AACCACTAGGCTACCTGCCGCCCCTCCACTCTAACCACTAGGTTACCCTGCCGCCTCTACACTCTAACCACTAGGCTACCCTGCCGCCCCTCCACTCTAACCACTAGGCTACCCTGCCGCCCCTCCACTCTAACCACTAGGCTACCCTGCCGCCCCTCCACTCTAACCACTAGGCTACCTGCCGTCCCTCCACTCTAACCACTAGGCTACCCTGCCACCTCTAAACTCTAACCACTAGGCTACCTGCTGCCCCTCTATTCTAACCACTAGGCTACCCTGCCACCTCTACACTCTAACCACTAGGCTACCCTGCCACCTCTACACTCTAACCACTAGGCTACCTGCCGCCCCTCCACTCTAACCACTAGGCTACCTGCTGCCCCTCTACTCTAACCACTAGGCTACCCTGCCACCTCTACACTCTAACCACTAGGCTACCTGCTGCCCCTCCACTCTAACCACTAGGCTACCCTGCCACCTCTACACTCTAACCACTAGGCTACCTGCTGTCCCTCCACTCTAACCACTAGGCTACCCTGCCACCTCTACACTCTAACCACTAGGCTACCCTGCCACCTCTACACTCTAACCACTAGGCTACCCTGCCACCTCTACACTCTAACCACTAGGCTACCCTGCCACCTCTACACTCTAAACCACTAGGCTACCCTGCCACCTCTACACTCTAACCACTAGGCTACCCTGCCACCTCTACACTCTAACCACTAGGCTACCCTGCCACCTCTACACTCTAACCACTAGGCTACCCTGCCACCTCTACACTCTAACCACTAGGCTACCCTGCCACCTCTACACTCTAACCACTAGGCTACCTGCCGCCCCTCCACTCTAACCACTAGGCTACCTGCCGTCCCTCCACTCTAACCACTAGGCTACCTGCCGCCCCTCCACTCTAACCACTAGGCTACCTGCCGTCCCTCCACTCTAACCACTAGGCTACCTGCCGTCCCTCCACTCTAACCACTAGGCTACCTGCGATCTACCTCAGCCACTGGGCTGCACCGTCCTCCTCCTAACCTAGGCTGCCAGCCTCCCTCTAGCCCTGTTTTCTGCCTCCCCACTCTATTTTTTTTTTTGGAGGCTGCAGATCACTCCTCTAACCACTGATGCCTGCCACCTCTACATAACCTGGGCTCTGCAGCCCCTCCACTCTAACCACTGGGCTGCCCTGCCACCTCTACACTCTAACCATTGGGCTACCTGCTGCCCCTCCCTCTAACCACTAGGCTACCTGCCGTCCTACACTCTAACCACTAGGCTACCTGCCGTCCCTACACTCTAACCACTAGGCTACCCTGCCACCTCTACACTCTAACCACTAGGCTACCTGCTGCCCCAGTAATCACGGGACTGTATGACAACGGTCCAGCCGTGGTGAACCGTGCTGCCAGGCTCCAGGTTTAAACGGCTACGTTCAGTCAGCTTTCCGTGATTGATCCAAGAGGCTACATGTCCCAAATTATGGCACCTTGTTTCCCTATATAGTGCACTACTTGGCACCTTGTTTCCCTATAGTGCACTACTTGGCACCTTGTTTCCCTATATAGTGCACTACTTGGCACCTTGTTTCCCTATATAGTCTTTGGCACCTTGTTTCCCTATATAGTGCACTACTCGGCACCTTGTTTCCCTATATAGTGCACTACTTGGCACCTTGTTTCCCTATATAGTGCACCTTTATCACCTTTATCAGTGGTGGGTAAGGATCTCACCTTTATCAGTAGTGGATAAGGATCTCACCGTTATCAGTAGTGGATAAGGATCTAACCTTTATCAGTAGTGGATACGGATCTCACCTTTATCAGTAGTGGGTAAGGATCTAACCTTTATCAGTAGTGGATACGGATCTCACCTTTATCAGTAGTGGGTAAGGATCTCACCTTTATCAGTAGTGGATAAGGATCTCACCTTTATCAGTAGTGGGTAAGGATCTAACCTTTATCAGTAGTGGATACGGATCTCACCTTTATCAGTAGTGGTGTAAGGATCTCACCTTTATCAGTAGTGGATAAGGATCTCACCTTTATCAGTAGTGGATAAGGATCTCACCTTTATCAGTAGTGGATAAGGATCTCACCGTTATCAGTAGTGGATAAGGATCTCACCTTTATCAGTAGTGGATAAGGATCTCACCTTTATCAGTAGTGGATAAGGATCTCATCTTTATCAGTAGTGGATAAGAATCTCACCGTTATCAGTAGTGGATAAGGATCTCACCTTTATCAGTAGTGGATAAGGATCTCACCTTTATCAGTAGTGGATAAGGATCTCATCTTTATCAGTAGTGGATAAGAATCTCATCTTTATCAGTAGTGGATAAGAATCTCACCTTTATCAGTAGTGGATAAGGATCTCACCTTTATCAGTAGTGGATAAGGATCTCACCTTTATCAGTAGTGGATAAGGATCTCACCTTTATCAGTAGTGGATAAGGATCTCACCTTTATCAGTAGTGGATAAGGATCTCACCTTTATCAGTAGTGGATAAGGATCTCACCTTTATCAGTAGTGGATAAGGATCTCACCTTTATCAGTAGTGGGTAAGGATCTCACCTGTATCAGTAGTGGGTAAGGATCTCACCTTTATCAGTAGTGAATAAGGATCTCGTGAGAACACTCAGCCCAATCAATAAAATAATCTGATTTCCAGTCACTTCAATGTGTCAAGAGGTAACATCAAC
The DNA here is from genome assembly GCF_034236695.1 of Oncorhynchus nerka. Lineage (NCBI taxonomy): Eukaryota > Metazoa > Chordata > Actinopteri > Salmoniformes > Salmonidae > Oncorhynchus > Oncorhynchus nerka. Next base: position 2,703 of record NW_027035974.1, read on the forward strand.
AACAACATGAAGTCAGTCGTGTAAGTTAGTTCCAGAAGTCAGTAGTGTGTCGCTCTGTAGTGACATTCATTCATTATGTATGCAGCTGGGGGCGTTCTGATTAGCTTAACCTTCAGTGAAGTGCGAGGATCAGGTCTTGAGGATCCCTATGAGAACCATAGTTTAATGCCCTGTAATCAGCAAAAGTCTCAAGAAAGTCTCTCTAACTAACAAGACAGTTCAATGGGCCTGGCCGGTTGCTTCCAGGCAAAGTGATGTCATATTGTTTAATTAGTGGAGATTGAGGACCTCACTCATCTCAGTTTTGCTGGAATCCATTCTGCCTGGGGCGACAAGAGGAAGTGGAGTGAATTAACATTTAAAAGATGAATGTCAGAAGCATTTAGACAAATAACAATACTGCTACCTGTCAGATCCACTTTCCCTCCCTCCTCCCTGCCTGCCTGCCTCCCTGCCTCCCTGTCTGCCTGCCTCCCTGTCTCCCTCCCTCCCTCCCTGCCTCCCTGCCTGCCTCCCTGCCTCCCTGTCTCCCTGTCTCCCTCCCTCCCTCCCTGCCTCCCTGCCTGCCTCCCTGCCTCCCTCCCTCCCTGTCTCCCTATGATAAGAGGAAATACAACACTATGATAAGAGGAAATACAACACTATGATAAGAGAAAAATACAACACTATGATAAGAGGAAATACAACACTAGGATAAGAGGAAATACAACACTATGATAAGAGGAAATACAACACTATGATAAGAGGAAATACAACACTATGATAAGAGGAAATAAAACACTATGATAAGAGGAAATACAACACTATGATAAGAGGAAATACAACACTATGATAAGAGGAAATACAACACTATGATAAGAGGAAATACAACACTGACTGATAAGAGGAAATACAACACTATGATAAGAGGAAATACAACACTAACTGATAAGAGATAGTTAAACACTATGATAAGAGGAAATACAACACTATGATAAGAGGAAATACAACACTATGATAAGAGGAAATAAACTCTATGATAAGAGGAAGTTAAACACTATGATAAGAGGAAATACAACACTACGATAAGAGGAAATACAACACTATGATAAGAGGAAATATAACACTATGATAAAGGAAATACAACACTATGATAAAGGAAATTAAAACTATGATAAGAGGAAATACAACACTATGATAAGAGGAAATACAACACTATGATAAGAGGAAATACAACACTATGATAAGAGGAAATACAACACTATGATAAAGAGGAAATAAAACACTATGATAAGGAAATACAACACTATGATAGAGGAAATATAACACTATGATAGAGGAAATACAACACTATGAGGAAATACAACACTATGATAAGAGGAAATACAACACTATGATAGAGGAAATACAACACTGACTGATAAGAGGAAATACAACACTATGATAAGAGGAAATACAACACTAACTGATAAGAGATAGTTAAACACTATGATAAGAGGAAATACAACACTATGATAAGAGGAAATAAAACACTATGATAAGAGAAAATAAACACTATGATAAGAGGAAGTTAAACACTATGATAAAAGGAAATACAACACTATGATAAGAGGAAATACAACACTACGATAAGAGGAAATACAACACTACGATAAGAGGAAATACAACACTATGATAAGAGGAAATACAACACTATGATAAGAGGAAATACAACACTATGATAAGAGGAAGTTAAACACTATGATAAGAGGAAATAAAACACTAACTGATAAGAGGAAATACAACACTATGATAAGAGGAAATACAACACTATGATAAGAGGAAATACAACACTATGATAAGAGGAAATACAACACTATGATAAGAGGAAGTTAAACACTAACTGATAAGAGGAAATACAACACTATGATAAGAGGAAATACAACACTATGATAAGAGGAAATACAACACTATGATAAGAGGAAGTTAAACACTAACTGATAACAGGAAGTTAAACAAGTGTTCCCCAATTCCCAGTAGTGCTTGTTGTTTCTATATTTGTTTATCCGCCAGTATTTTCTCTATCAAATATGCCCTCGTAGTATCAACAAGCCTTATGGACATAGTTAAGGGGACGCTAGCTAATGTATTACTGTACGACTCTGCATGGGGATTTGTATTGATGATGATATGTGCATAGTAATTGGTTAAAGAGTAGGAAGCTAGTTCAATAGTGACTCCATCCATATAAAGTGTGCGTACACTCTACCACATCTTTCTCAACACTACAGAGATGACCACGACCGCAGGGCCACAGCCAGACCACGGTCGACAGCCACAAACGGATGGTCATTGACAACATATCCCCTTCCTGTTTGGTTCCTACAGACACTACCTTACCAAAAGTATGTGGACACCTGCTCATTGACCGTCTCCTTCCAAAATCATTGGCGTTAATATGGAGTTGGTCCCCCCTTTGCTGCTATAACAGCCTCCACTCTTCTGGGAAGGCTTTCCACTAGATGTTGGAACATTGCTGCGGGGACTTGCTTCCATTCAGCCACAAGAGCATTAGTGAGGTCGGGTACTGATATTGGGCGATTAGGCCTGGCTCGCAGTCGACGTTCCAATTCATCCCAAAGGTCTTCGATGTGGTTGAGGTCAGGGCACTTTGCAGGCCAGTCAAGTTCTTCCACACGGATCTCGACAAACCATTTCTGTATGGACCTCGCTTTGTGCAGGGGGGCATTGTCATGCTGAAACAGGAAAGGGCCTTCCCCAAACTATTGCCACAAAGTTGGAAGCACAGAATCGTCTAGAATGTCATTGAATGTGGTTGCGTTAATATTTCCCTTCACTGGAACTAAGAGGCCCGAACCATGGAAAATAGCCCCAGACCATTATTCCTCCTCCACCAATCTTTACAGTTGGTGCTATGGATTGGGGCAGGTAGCGTTCTCCTGGCATCCAGGAGAATCTTAGGCTTGTGTTCGGCTGCTCGGCCATGGAAACACATTTCATGAAGCTCCCAATTATCAGTTTTGGTGCTGACGTTGCTTCCAGAGGCAGTTTGGAACTTGGTAGTGAGTGTTGCAACTGAGGACAGGTTATTTTTAAGCGCTATGCGCTTCAGCATTCGGCAGGTCCATTCTTTGAACTTGTGTGGCTTACCACTTTGCGGCTGAGCCGTTATTGCTCCTAGATGTTTTCTCTTCATATTAACAGCACTTACACTTGACCGGGTCAGCTCTGTCAGCGCCTAAATTTGACAAACTGGTGGCATCCTATGACGGTGCCACGTTGAAAGTCACTGAGATCTTCAGTAAGGCCATTCTACAGTCAATGTTTGTCTATGGAGATTGCATGGATGTGTGCTCGATTTTATACACCTGTCAGGAACAGGTGTGGCAGAAATATCCTAGTCCACTAAACTGAAGGGATGTCCACATACTGTTTGTTTATATATAGTGTAAATTCATTAAGCATTCATCTGATATAGACTGTTTTGAGTTATCCTGATTTAGTAATGATATGTGGTGAATCTGTATTATCAGAGAGTTCAGAGAGTACAGAGAGTCAATAGCGTCCAGAGTTCAGAGAGTAAATAGAGTTCAGAGAGTGCAGAGAGTCAATAGAGTCCAGAGTTCAGAGAGTCAATAGAGTCCAGAGTTCAGAGAGTCAATAGAGTCCAGAGTTCAGAGAGTCAATAGAGTCCAGAGAGTCCAGAGTTCAGAGAGTCAATAGAGTTCAGAGAGTTCAGAGAGTCAATAGAGTCCAGAGTTCAGAGAGTTCAGAGAGTCAATAGAGTTCAGAGTGTTCAGAGAGTCCAGAGTTCAGAGAGTCCAGAGTCCAGAGTTCAGAGAGTTCAGAGAGTCCAGAGTTCAGAGAGTTCAGAGAGTCAATAGAGTCCAGAGTTCAGAGAGTTCAGAGAGTCAATAGAGTTCAGAGTGTTCAGAGAGTCCAGAGTTCAGAGAGTCCAGAGTTCAGAGAGTTCAGAGAGTCCAGAGTTCAGAGAGTTCAGAGAGTCAATAGAGTCCAGAGTTCAGAGTGTTCAGAGAGTCAATAGAGTCAATAGAGTTCAGAGAGTCCAGAGTCCAGGGAGTTCAGAGAGTCAATAGAGTCCAGAGTTCAGAGAGTCCAGAGTTCAGAGAGTTCATTGCAGAAAATGCTATATTGAAAGTACTTTACTAGGGAAGCTTGCTAACTTTATTTTGGTGTCTCATTCTCTCCCATAATGGAACCGTTGAAACAAAAAAAACAACAACAAGCCCGTGCTCTAAAGATGTGTACAGAATCTCTGTGTGTGTGTACAGAATCTGTGTACGAGTCTTGCAGTTGGTGGCAGGAAGGGCTCTCTCTGTGTGTGTACAGAATCTGTGTACGAGTCTTGCAGTTGGTGGCAGGAAGGGCTCTCTCTGTGTGTGTACAGAATCTGTGTACGAGTCTTGCAGTTGGTGGCAGGAAGGGCTCTCTCTGTGTGTGTACAGAATCTGTGTACGAGTCTTGCAGTTGGTGGCAGGAAGGGCTCTCTCTGTGTGTGTACAGAATCTGTGTACGAGTCTTGCAGTTGGTGGTATGAAGGGCTCTCTCTGTGTGTGTAATTGCACTCAGCATGTGGCAAACAGCTATTACAACTTGACAAGCTGTGATTTCATACTCCCAAGGATGAAGAGAGAGACCGCATCCCCAAAATGGCACCCTATTCTCCTACGTGGTTCACTTCTTTTAACCAGGAAGTGCATTTGCATAGCTAATAGGGGGGGGTACCGTTTGGGACTCGGCCCCAGAGACAAAGCCTCATTCCTCAGCGTCTTATAGCCTGTGACATGAATGTCCCTCAGCTTCATTCCAGCTTCAATCCTATTCCTCTTCTTCCTCTTTTTCCAGATCCACCCCTCGGAGACGTTCCAGACTTTTTAATCATTTACAAAACAGAAGAAATGGGAGAAACTGAAATGCTTATTTGTAGTGGTGGTGTTGGTGTTATGGTTGCGGTTGGTTAAAACAGAATGTTTAATGATTGCCGATGGGGCCGTTGCATTAATCCCATTTATGTGCGGTGAGACCTTTCAGATGTGCTGGTACCCGTGGCAACCAGGGAGGCGGGGGGAGAGTGGGGTGGGGAGTCGGGGGAGAGTGGCGGAGTCGGGAAGTGGGTGGGAGTTGGGGGGGGTGGGGTAGTCGGGGGAGAGTGGGTGGGTTGGGGGGGGAAACCACACCCCTCCTCTCCTTCTTCATCCCATCATCTCCCATCAACACAGAATAGATCCACCACGTCCTCCCTTCTGTCTGTGTGTGTTTCTGTGTGTGTTTTTGTGTGTGTCTTTCTGTGTGTGTGTGTGTGTGTGTGTGTGTGTGTGTGTGTGTGTGTATAGATATAACCTCGAGATGTACTGAGTCTATAGATATAACCTGGAGATATACTAAGTCTATAGATATAACCTGGAGATGTACCGAGTCTATAGATATAGCCTGGAGATGTACTAAGTCTATAGATATAACCTCGAGATGTACTGAGTCTATAGATATAACCTGGAGATATACTAAGTCTATAGATATAACCTGGAGATGTACTGAGTCTATAGATATAGCCTGGAGATGTACTAAGTCTATATATATATAACCTGGAGAAGTACTGAGTCTATAGATATAACCTGGAGATGTACTAACTCTATAGATATAACCTGGAGATGTACTGAGTCTATAGATATAACCTGGAGATGTACTGAGTCTATAGATATAACCTGGAGATGTACCGAGTCTATAGATATAACCTGGAGATGTACCAAGTCTATAGATATAACCTGGAGATGTACTCAGTCTATAGATATAACCTGGAGAGGTACCGAGTCTATAGATATAACCTGGAGATGTACTGAGTCTATAGATATAACCTGGAGATGTAGTAAGTCTATAGATATAACCTGGAGATGTACTGAGTCTATAGATATGACCTGGAGATGTACTGAGTCTATAGATATAACCTGGACATGTACTGAGTCTATAGATATAACCTGGAGATGTACTGAGTCTATAGATATAACCTGGAGATGTACAAAGTCTATAGATATAACCTGGAGATGTACTGAGTCTATAGATATAACCTGGAGATGTACTGAGTCTATAGATATAACCTGGAGATGTACTAAGTTTATAGATATAACCTGGAGATGTACTGAGTCTATAGATATAACCTGGAGATGTACTGAGTCTATAGATATAACCTGGAGATGTACTAAGTCTATAGATATAGCCTGGAGATGTACTAAGTCTATATATATATAACCTGGAGAAGTACTGAGTCTATAGATATAACCTGGAGAAGTACTGAGTCTATAGATATAACCTGGAGATGTGCTAACTCTATAGATATAACCTGGAGATGTACTGAGTCTATAGATATAACCTGGAGATGTACTGAGTCTATAGATATAACCTGGAGATGTACCGAGTCTATAGATATAACCTGGAGATGTACCAAGTCTATAGATATAACCTGGAGATGTACTCAGTCTATAGATATAACCTGGAGATGTACTAAGTCTATATATATATAACCTGGAGAAGTACTGAGTCTATAGATATAACCTGGAGAAGTACTGAGTCTATAGATATAACCTGGAGATGTACTAACTCTATAGATATAACCTGGAGATGTACTGAGTCTATAGATATAACCTGAGACAGTACTGAGTCTATAGATATAACCTGAGATGTACCGAGTCTATAGATATAACCTGGAGATGTACCAAGTCTATAGATATAACCTGGAGATGTACTCAGTCTATAGATATAACCTGGAGAGGTACCGAGTCTATAGATATAACCTGGAGATGTACTGAGTCTATAGATATAACCTGGAGATGTAGTAAGTCTATAGATATAACCTGGAGATGTACTGAGTCTATAGATATGACCTGGAATGTACTGAGTCTATAGATATAACCTGGACATGTACTGAGTCTATAGATATAACCTGGAGATGTACTGAGTCTATAGATATAACTGGAGATGTACTAAGTCTATAGATATAACCTGAGATGTACTGAGTCTATAGATATAACCTGGAGATGTACTGAGTCTATAAGATATAACCTGGAGATGTACTAAGTTTATAGATATAACCTGGAGATGTACTGAGTCTATAGATATAACCTGGAGATGTACTGAGTCTATAGATATAACCATGAGTCCACAGGAGATGTACTAACTCTATAGATATAACCTGGAGATGTAACCTGAGTCTATAGATATAAACACCGGAGATGTACTGAGTCTATAGATACTAACCTGGAGATGTACTAAGTCTATAGATATAACCTGGAGATGTACCAAGTCTAATAGATATAACCTGGAGATGTACTCAGTCTATAGATATAACCTGGAGATGTACCGAGTCTATAGATATAACCTGGAGATGTTCTAAGTCTATAGATATAACCTGGAGATGTAGTAAGTCTATAGATATAACCTGGAGGTACTGAGTCTATAGATATGACCTGAGATGTACTGAGTCTATAGATATAACCTGGAGATGTACTAAGTCTATAGATATAACCTGGAGATGATATACAGATGTAGTAAGTCTATAGATATAACCTGGAGATACTAAGTCTATAGATATAACCTGGAGATGTACTGAGTCTATAGATATAACCTGGAGATGTACTGAGTCTATAGATATAACCTGGAGATGTACTAAGTTTATAGATATAACCTGGAGATGTACTAAGTCTATAGATATAACCTGGAGATGTACTCAGATCTATAGATATAACCTGGAGATGTACTGAGTCCATAGATATAACCTGGAGATGATAGTACTAAGTTTATAGATATAACCTGGAGATGTACTAAGTCTATAGATATAACCTGGAGATGTAGTAAGTCTATAGATATAACCTGGTACCCAGTATAGATTATAACCTGGAGAGTCTATAGATATGACCTGGAGATGTACTGAGTCTATAGATATAACCTGGAGATGATATAACCTGAGTCTATAGATATAACCTGGAGATGTACTAAGTCTATAAAGATATAACCTGGCGATGTACTGAGTCTATAGATATAACCTGGAGATGTATAAGTCTATAGATATAACCTGAGATGTACTAAGTCTATAGATAGATGGAACTTTTGGAGATGTACTCAGTCTATGGGTATAACCTGGAGATGTACTGAGTCCATAGATACCAACCACAGAATGTACTAAGTCTATAGATATAACCTGGAGATGTACTAAGTCTATAGATATAACCTGAGATGTGCGAGTCTATGGAAATAGCAACACAGAATGTACCGAGTCTATAGATATAACCTGGAGATGTACTCAGTCTATAGATATAACCTGGAGATGTACTGAGTCTATAGATATAACCTGGAGATGTACCGAGTCTATAGATATAACCTGGAGATGTACTAAGTCTAACCTGAGATGTATAACCTGGAACTTGATGTGCATGAGTCTATAGATATAACCTGGAGATGTAGTAAGTCTATAGATATAACCTGGAGATGTACTGAGTCTATAGATATGACCTGGAGATGTACTGAGTCTATAGATATAACCTGGCGATGTACTGAGTCTATAGATATAACCTGGAGATGTACTAAGTCTATAGATATAACCTGGAGATGTACTAAGTCTATAGATATAACCTGGAGATGTACTCAGTCTATAGATATAACCTGGAGATGTACTGAGTCCATAGATATAACCTGGAGATGTACTAAGTCTATAGATATAACCTGGAGATGTACTCAGTCTATAGATATAACCTGGAGATGTACCGAGTCTATAGATATAACCTGGAGATGTACTAAGTCTATAGATATAACCTGGAGATGTACTCAGTCTATAGATATAACCTGGAGAGGTACCGAGTCTATAGATATAACCTGGAGATGTACCGAGTCTATAGATATAACCTGGAGATGTACTTAGTCTATAGATATAACCTGGAGATGTACTGAGTCTATAGATATAACCTGGAGATGTACTGAGTCTATAGATATAACCTGGAGATGTACTAAGTCTATAGATATAACCTGGAGATGTACTGAGTCTATAGATATAACCTGGAGATGTACTAAGTCTATAGATATAACCTCGAGATGTACTGAGTCTATAGATATAACCTGGAGATGTACTAAGTCTATAGATATAACCTGGAGATGTACTGAGTCTATAGATATAGCCTGGAGATGTACTAAGTATATATATATATAACCTGGAGAATACTGAGTCTATAGATATAACCTGGAGAGGTACCAAGTCTATAGATATAACCTCGAGATGTACTAAGTCTATAGATATAACCTGGAGATGTACTGAGTCTATAGATATAACCTGGAGATGTACTGAGTCTATAGATATAACCTGGAGATGTACTGAGTCTATAGATATAACCTGGAGATGTACTGAGTCTATAGATATAACCTGGAGATGTACTAAGTTTATAGATATAACCTGGAGATGTACTGAGTCTATAGATATAACCTGGAGATGTACTGAGTCTATAGATATAACCTGGAGATGTACTGAGTCTATAGATATAACCTGGAGATGTAGTAAGTCTATA
>NW_027035975.1:2500-12251 GCF_034236695.1 Oncorhynchus nerka
AGTGGAATAGAATGGAGTTTATTCAGAGAGAAAGAAAGACAGTGGAATAGAATGGAGTTTATTCAGAGAGAGAAAGACAGTGGAATAGAATGGAGTTTATTCAGAGAGAGAAAGACAGTGGAATAGAATGGAGTTTATTCAGAGAGAGAAAGAAAGACAGTGGAATAGAATGAGTTTATTCAGAGAGAGAAAGACAGTGGTATAGAATGGAGTTTATTCAGAGAGAAAGACAGTGGAATAGAATGGAGTTTATTCAGAGAGAGAAAGAAAGACAGTGGCATAGAATGGAGTTTATTCAGAGAGAGAAAGAAAGACAGTGGAATAGAATGGAGTTTATTCAGAGAGAAAAAGACAGTGATATAGAATGGAGTTTATTCAGAGAGAAAGAAAGACAGTGGTATAGAATGGAGTTTATTCAGAGAGAGAAAGACAGTGGTATAGAATGGAGTTTATTCAGAGAGAGAAAGACAGTAGTATAGAATGGAGTTTATTCAGAGAGATAAAGAAAGAAAGTGGAATAGAATGGAGTTTATTCAGAGAGATAAAGAAAGACAGTGGAATAGAATGGAGTTTATTCAGAGAGATAAAGAAAGACACTGGTATAGAATGGAGTTTATTCAGAGAGAAAGAAAGACAGTGGTATAGAATGGCGTTTATTCAGAGAGAGAAAGACAGTAGTATAGAATGGAGTTTATTCAGAGAGAGAAAGACAGTGGAATAGAATGGAGTTTATTCAGAGAGATAAAGACAGTGGAATAGAATGGAGTTTATTCAGAGAGATAAAGAAAGACAGTGGAATAGAATGGAGTTTATTCAGAGAGATAAAGAAAGACAGTGGTATAGAATTAAGTTTATTCAGAGAGAGAAATACAGTGGTATAGAATGGAGTTTATTCAGAGAGATAAAGAAAGATGTAACGGCTTTCTTGTGGGGAAGAGAGTCGGACCAAAAATGCAGCGTGATGATGATTCATGATATTTTAATGAAGGAAAACTATACATGAAGAAACTACAAAATAATGAAATGTGAAAACTGAAACAGCCCTATCTGGTGCAAACACAAAGACAGGAACAATCACCCACAAACACTCAAGAATATGGCTGCCTAAATATGGTTCCCAATCAGAGACAACTGATACACACCTGCCTCTGATTGAGAACCACTCCAGACAGCCATAGACTTTGTTAGATAACCCCACTAAGCCACACACCCAACACCCCACAAAACCCAAGACAAAACACACCACAATAAACCCATGTCACACCCTGGCCTGACCAAATAAATGAAGACAAACACAATATATTACGACCAGGGCGTGACAAAAGACAGTGGTATAGAATGTAGTTTATTCAGAGAGATAAAGAAAGACAGTGGTATAGAATGAGTTTATTCAGAGAGATAAAGAAAGACAGTGGTATAGAATGAGTTTATTCAGAGAGATAAAGAAAGACAGTGGTATATAATGTAGTTTATTCAGAGAGATAAAGAAAGACAGTGGTATAGAATGAGTTTATTCAGAGAGATAAAGAAAGACAGTGGTATAGAATGTAGTTTATTCAGAGAGATAAAGAAAGACAGTGGTATAGAATTAGTTTATTCAGAGAGATAAAGAAAGACAGTGGTATAGAATGTAGTTTATTCAGAGAGATAAAGAAAGACAGTGGTATAGAATGAGTTTATTCAGAGAGATAAAGAGAGACAGTGGTATAGAATGAGTTTATTCAGAGAGATAAAGAAAGACAGTGGTATAGAATGTAGTTTATTCAGAGAGATAAAGAAAGACAGTGGTATAGAATGAGTTTATTCAGAGAGATAAAGAAAGACAGTGGTATAGAATGAGTTTATTCAGAGAGATAAAGAAAGACAGTGGTATAGAATGAGTTTATTCAGAGAGATAAAGAAAGACAGTGGTATAGAATGTAGTTTATTCAGAGAGATAAAGAAAGACAGTGGTATAGAATGTAGTTTATTCAGAGAGATAAAGAAAGACAGTGGTATAGAATGAGTTTATTCAGAGAGATAAAGAAAGACAGTGGTATAGAATGAGTTTATTCAGAGAGATAAAGAAAGACAGTGGTATAGAATGAGTTTATTCAGAGAGATAAAGAAAGACAGTGGTATAGAATGTAGTTTATTCAGAGAGATAAAGAAAGACAGTGGTATAGAATGAGTTTATTCAGAGAGATAAAGAAAGACAGTGGTATAGAATGAGTTTATTCAGAGAGATAAAGAAAGACAGTGGTATAGAATGAGTTTATTCAGAGAGATAAAGAAAGACAGTGGTATAAATGTAGTTTTATTCAGAGAGATAAAGAAAGACAGTGGTATAGAATGAGTTTATTCAGAGAGATAAAGAAAGACAGTGGTATAGAATGAGTTTATTCAGAGAGATAAAGAAAGACTGGTATAGAAAATGAGTTTATTCAGAGAGATAAAGAAAGACAGTGGTATAGAAATGTAGTTTATCAGAGAGATAAAGAAAGACAGAGAGATCAGAGAGATAAAGAAAGACAGTGCATAGAATGAGTTTATTCAGAGAGATAAATAAAGACAGTGGTATAGAAATGTAGTTTATTCAGAGAGATAAAGAAAGACAGTGGTATAGAATGAGTTTATCCAGAGAGATAAGAAAGACAGTGGTATAGAAATGAGTTTATTCAGAGAGATAAAGAGAGACAGTATAGAATGAGTTTTATTCAGAGAGATAAAGAAAGACAGTGTATAGAATGTAGTTTATTCAGAGAGATAAAAGAAAGACAGTGGTATAGAATGAGTTTATTCAGAGAGATAAAGAAAGACAGTGGTATAGAATGAGTTTATTCAGAGAGATAAAGAAAGACAGTGGTATAGAATGTAGTTTATTCAGAGAGATAAAGAAAGACAGTGGAATAGAATGAGTTTATTCAGAGAGATAAAGAAAGACAGTGTATAGAATGAGTTTATTCAGAGATAAAGAAAGACAGTGGTATAGGAATGAGTTTATTCAGAGAGATGAAAGGAGATACAGGGTATAGAAATGTAGTTTATCTAGAGAGATGTAAAGAAAGACAGTGGTGTGAGAATATTTATTCAGAGAGATAAAGAAAGACAGTGGTATAGAATGAGTTTATTCAGAGAGATAAAGAGAGACAGTGGTATAGAATGAGTTTATTCAGAGAGATAAAGAAAGACAGTGGTATAGAATGTAGTTTATTCAGAGAGATAAAGAAAGACAGTGGTATAGAATGAGTTTATTCAGAGAGATAAAGAAAGACAGTGGTATAGAATGAGTTTATTCAGAGAGATAAAGAAAGACAGTGGTATAGAATGAGTTTATTCAGAGAGATAAAGAAAGACAGTGGTATAGAATGAGTTTATTCAGAGAGATAAAGAAAGACAGTGGTATAGAATGAGTTTATTCAGAGAGATAAAGAAAGACAGTGGTATAGAATGAGTTTATTCAGAGAGATAAAGAAAGACAGTGGTATAGAATGTAGTTTATTCAGAGAGATAAAGAAAGACAGTGGTATAGAATGTAGTTTATTCAGAGAGATAAAGAAAGACAGTGGTATAGAATGAGTTTATTCAGAGAGATAAAGAAAGACAGTGGTATAGAATGAGTTTATTCAGAGAGATAAAGAAAGACAGTGGTATAGAATGAGTTTATTCAGAGAGATAAAGAAAGACAGTGGTATAGGAAATAGGTTATTCAGAGAGATAAAGAAAGACAGTGGTATAGAATGTAGTTTATTCAGAGAGATAAAGAAAGACAGTGGTATAGGAATGTAGTTTATTCAGAGAGATAAAGAAAGACAGTGGTATAGAATGAGTTTATTCAGAGAGATAAAGAAAGACAGTGGTATAGAATGAGTTTATCCAGAGAGATAAAGAGAAAGACAGTGGTATAGAATGAGTTTATTCAGAGAGATAAAGAAAGACAGTGGTATAGAAATAGTAGTTTATTCAGAGAGATAAAGAAAGACAGTGGTATAGAATGAGTTGACCTCAGAGAGATAAAGAAAGACAGTGGTATAGAAATGAGTTTATTCAGAGAGATAAAAGAAGACAGTGGTATAGAATGAGTTTATTCAGAGAGATAAAGAAAAGACAGTGGTATAGAATGAGTTTATTCAGAGATAAAGGAAAGACAGTGGTATAGAATGAGTTTATTCAGAGAGATAAAGAAAGACAGTGGTATAGAATGAGTTTATTCAGAGAGATAAAGAAAGACAGTGGTATAGAATGTAGTTTATTCAGAGAGATAAAGAAAGACAGTGGTATAGAATGTAGTTTATTCAGAGAGATAAAGAAAGACAGTGGTATAGAATGAGTTTATTCAGAGAGATAAAGAAAGACAGTGGTATAGAATGAGGTTATTCAGAGAGATAACGAAAGACAGTGGTATAGAATGTAGTTTATTCCTCAGAATATAGTTATTCAGAAGAGATAAGAGGAACAGTGGTATGGAATGGGTTTATTCAGAGAGATCTAAAGAAAGACAGTGGTATAGAATGAGTTTATTCAGAGAGATAAAGAAAGACAGTGGTATAGAATGAGTTTATTCAGAGAGATAAAGAAAGACAGTGGTATAGAATGAGTTTATTCAGAGAGATAAAGAAAGACAGTGGTATAGAATGGAGTTTATTCAGAGAGATAAAGAAAGACAGTGGTATAGAATGAGTTTATTCAGAGAGATAAAGAAAGACAGTGGTATAGAATGAGTTTATTCAGAGAGATAAAGAAAGACAGTGGTATAGAATGGAGCCATTGAGAGGGCTGTGTGAAATGAACCCTCCCTATAGAGGAGATATAGGCCCATATCCTCACTAACACTTATCCTCGTTAACTACAGCATTTATCACCACTTATAAGGCAGTGGTAGCCTATACCCTACTCCTGGCGAGTTAGATACTGGGTGTGCAGGCTTTTGTTCTAGCCCTGCTCTTGCACACCTGAGTCTTCCAATTAGGAGGGTTGGCTACTGATGGTTTAAGGTAATGCTGGTTGGAGAGGAAGCCCATTGTTATCCATCACACCATTGTGATTTAGCCGTTGTGTAAGAGGATAGCAATGTATAATATTACTGTATCTCTCTAAGGTACTGTATTTATCCATGCTACGTGGGGTGTGTCCTTGAGAACAGACATGTCTTGTCACTAGCTGTAGACAAAATGTCTATGGGACTTCTGGAAGTGACAGTTAGGTTGCTACAGTAATCAAACAAAGCTAGGGGAGGTAGGGTCGGAGTATGTCTGTTTTATTTGGCGATATTGACGATCTCTATTTTCTTTCTCTCTCTCTCTCTCTCTCCCCCCATCTGTTTCTCTCTCTCTCTCCATCTGTTTCTCTCTACAGGAGGGCCAGGTTCTAGAATGTTCTCTGATCAACAGTATTCGAGTCGGAGCTGTTCCAAGGGTGAGATTATGGAAACACAATTTCACCCCTTTCTATCCCTCCCTCTATCCCACCCTCCCTCCCTCTATCCCATCCTGCCTCCCTCTTCCCCCTCTATCCCATCCTCCCTCCCTCTATCCCACCCTCCCTCCCTCTATCCCATCCATCCTCCCTCCCTCCCTCTATCCCACCCTCCCTCTATCCCACCCTCCCTCCCTCCCCCTCTATCCCATCCACCCTCCCTCTATCCCATCCCTCCCTCCCTCTATCCCATCCGCCATCCCTCCCTCTATCCCACCCTCCCTCCCTCTATCCCATCCTGCCTCCTCCCTCTATCCCATCCATTCTCCCTCCCTCCCTCTATCCCACCCTCCCTCCCTCTATCCCACCCTCCCTCCCTCTATCCCATCCTCCCTCCCTCTATCCCACCCTCCCTCCCTCTATCCCATCCGCCCTCCCTCTATCCCACCCTCCCTCCCTCTATCCCATCCTGCCTCCCTCCCTCTATCCCATCCATTCTCCCTCCCTCCCTCTATCCCACCCTCCCTCCCTCTATCCCACCCTCCCTCCCTCCCTCTCCCACCCTCCCCCCTCTATCCCATCCTCCCTCCCTCTATCCCACCCTCCCTCCCTCTATCCCACCCTCCCTCCCTCTATCCCACCCTCCTCTCTCTATCCCACCCTCCCTCTCTCTATCCCATCCTTCCTCCCTCCCTCTATCCCATCCTCCCTCCCTCTATCCCATACTCCCTCCCTCTATCCCACCCTCCCTCCCTCTATCCCATCCGCCCTCCCTCTATCCCACCCTCCCTCCCTCTATCCCATCCTGCCTCCCTCCCTCTATCCCATCCATTCTCCCTCCCCTCCCTCTATCCCACCCTCCCTCCCTCTATCCCACCCTCCCTCCCTCCCTCTCCCACCCTCCCCCTCTATCCCATCCTCCCTCCCTCTATCCCACCCTCCCTCCCTCTATCCCACCCTCCCTCCCTCTATCCCACCCCCTCTCTCTATCCCACCCTCCCTCTCTCTATCCCATCCTTCCTCCCTCCCTCTATCCCATCCTCCCTCCCTCTATCCCATACTCCCTCCCTCTATCCCATCCTCCCTCCCTCTATCCCATCCACCCTCCCTCTATCCCATCCACCCTCCCTCCCTCTATCCCACCCTCCCCCTCTATCCCATCCACCCTCCCTCCCTCTATCCCACCCTCCGTCCATCCCATCCTACCTCCCTCTATCCCATCCACCCTCCCTCCCTCTATCCCATCCTTCCTCCCCCTCTATCCCACCCTCCCTCCCACCCTCCCTCTATCCCACCCTCCCTCCCTCCCTCTATCCCACCCTCCCTCCCTCTATCCCATCCTTCTTCCCTCTATCCCACCCTCCCTCCCTCCCTCTATCCCATCCTTCCTCCCTCCCTCTATCCCATCCTTCCTCCCTCCCTCTATCCCACCCTCCCTCCCTCCCTCTATCCCATCCACCCTCCCTCCCTCTATCCCATCCTCCCTCCCTCTATCCCACCCTCCCTCCCTCTATCCCATCCATCCTCCCTCCCTCTATCCCACCCTCCCTCCCTCTATCCCATCCATCCTCCCTCTCTCTATCCCACCCTCCCTCCCTCTATCCCATCCTCCCTCCCTCTATCCCATCCTCCCTCCCTCCCTCTATCCCATCCTCCCTCCCTCTATCCCATCCTCCCTCCCTCTCTCTATCCCATCCTCCTCCCTCTCTCTCTCTATCCCATCCTCCCTCTATCCCATCCTCCCTCCCTCCCTCTATCCCATCCTCCCTCCCTCTATCCCATCCACCCTCTCTCCCTCTATCCCATCCTCCCTCCCTCTATCCCACCCTCCCTCCCTCTATCCCATCCATCCTCCCTCCCTCTATCCCACCCTCCCTCCCTCTATCCCATCCTCCCTCCCTCTCTCTATCCCATCCTCCCTCCCTCTATCCCATCCTCCCTCCCTCCCTCTATCCCATCCTCCCTCCCTCCCTCTATCCCATCCACCCTCTCTCCCTCTATCCCATCCTCCCTCCCTCTATCCCACCCTCCCTCCCTCTATCCCATCCATCCTCCCTCCCTCTATCCCATCCTCCCTCCCTCCCTCTATCCCACCCTCCCTCCCTCTATCCCATCCATCCTCCCTCCCTCTATCCCACCCTCCCTCCCTCCATCCCATCCTCCTCCCTCTATCCCATCCATCCTCCCTCCCTCTATCCCATCCTCCCTCCCTCTATCCCATCCTCCCTCCCTCTCTCTATCCCATCCTCCCTCCCTCTCTCTATCCCATCCTCCCTCCCTCTATCCCATCCTCCCTCCCTCTATCCCATCCTTCCTCCCTCCCTCTATCCCATCCACCCTCTCTCCCTCTATCCCACCCTCCTTCCATCCCATCCTCCCTCCCTCTATCCCACCCTCCGTCCATCCCATCCTCCCTCCCTCTATCCCATCCACCCTCCCTCCCTCTATCCCACCCTCCGTCCATCCCATCCTCCCTCCCTCTATCCCATCCACCCTCCCTCCCTCTATCCAATCCACCCTCCCTCCCTCTATCCCATCCACCCTCTATCCCACCCTCCGTCCATCCCATCCGCCCTCCCTCTATCCCATCCACCCACCCTCCTCTATCCCACCCACCCTCCCTCTATCCCATCCTTCCTCCCTCCCTCTATCCCACCCTCCCTCCCTCCCTCCCTCTATCCCATCCACCTTCCCTCCCTCTATCCCACCCTCCCTCCCTCTATCCCATCCTTCCTCCCTCCCTCTATCCCATCCACCCTCTCTCCCTCTATCCCACCCTCCGTCCATCCCATCCTCCTCCTCTATCCCATCCACCCTCCCTCCCTCTATCCCATCCTCCCTCCCTCTATCCCATCCACCCTCTCTCCCTCTATCCCATCCTCCCTCCCTCTATCCCACCCTCCCTCCCTCTATCCCATCCATCCTCCCTCCCTCTATCCCACCCTCCCTCCCTCTATCCCATCCTTCCTCCCTCCCTCTATCCCATCCTCCCTCCCTCTATCCCATAATCCCTCCCTCTATCCCATCCTCCCTCCCTCTATCCCATCCACCCTCCCTCTATCCCATTCACCCTCCCTCCCTCTATCCCACCCTCCGTCCATCCCATCCTCCCTCCGTCTATCCCACCCTCCCTCCCTCTATCCCACCCTCCCTCCCTCTATCCCACCTCCCTCCCTCCCTCCCTCTATCCCATCCACCCTCCCTCCCTCTATCCCACCCTCCCTCCCTCTATCCCACCCTCCCTCCCTCTATCCCATCCTTCCTCCCTCCCTCTATCCCATCCACCCTCTCTCCCTCTATCCCACCCTCCCTTCCATCCCATCCTCCCTCCCTCTATCCCACCCTCCGTCCATCCCATCCTCCCTCCCTCTATCCCATCCACCCTCCCTCCCTCTATCCAATCCACCCTCCCTCCCTCTATCCCATCCACCCTCTATCCCACCCTCCGTCCATCCCATCCGCCCTCCCTCTATCCCATCCACCCTCCCTCTATCCCATCCTTCCTCCCTCCCTCTATCCCACCCTCCCTCCCTCCCTCCCTCTATCCCATCCACCTTCCCTCCCTCTATCCCACCCTCCCTCCCTCTATCCCATCCTTCCTCCCTCCCTCTATCCCATCCACCCTCTCTCCCTCTATCCCACCCTCCGTCCATCCCATCCTCCCTCCCTCTATCCCATCCACCCTCCCTCCCTCTATCCCACCCTCCGTCCATCCCATCCTCCCTCCCTCTATCCCATCCACCCTCCCTCCCTCTATCCCACCCTCCCTCCCTCTATCCCATCCACCCTCCCTCCCTCTATCCCACCCTCCCTCCCTCTATCCCATCCACCCTCCCTCCCTCTATCCCATCCTCCCTCCCTCTATCCCATCCACCCTCCCTCTCTCTATCCCACCCTCCGTCCATCCCTCTTTCAAACAACCTTCATGCCTTCCCACCCGCTCTTTTTTTACTCTCTACCTCTCCGTCTTTCTCTCCATCTCCTCGACCTTAAGACCCTACCATTCCAGCCTGAGGGCCAAGTCATAATTGGGGTGACGGTGACGTCACTAAGGGCAGCGGTACTTGAAGTGGCCAAGGCAACAGAACAGAGCGAACAGGACAGAGTTAGTCTGTTCCCACCACCGTTAATACGCTATTGATCAGTAGTAGTAGTGAATGCTAAAGGAAATGTTGGTGAAATATAGGTTACTGCTGCTCGTTGCCCTTCAGATCCTAGACCAAGTACATCTACATTCAGCAACATTAAATATTGAATACTTTAATGTTTATAACCCTCCAGGTTTCTAGCTGTATCTAAAGCCTGTTATTTGACCTTGGATGATGTTTCTTACCTGGGAGGGATACTGTAACAATTC
>NW_027035976.1:0-12256 GCF_034236695.1 Oncorhynchus nerka
ACCAAGTCCTAAAGCACTGGGACTCCCTGACCAAGTCCTAAAGCACTGGGACTCCTGACCAAGTCCTAAAGCACTGGGACTCTGACTTGATCTAAGCACTGCAGGACTCCCTGACTTAAGTCCTAAGCATAGACTCTAAGCCAAGTCTAAAGCACTGGGACTCCCTGACCCCAGTCTCAAGCACTAGGACTCCTGACCAAGTCCTAAAGCACTGGGACTCCTGACCAAGTCCTAAAGCACTGGGACTCCTAAATCGTTCTCAGATTATACCTGAGTCTGGCTCCAACCACCCGAAAAGGCTACTCTCCTCCAGTGTCATCCTCACGGTAATCCTGACTGGTATCAGTCTGGTGTTTTTCCTGCAGACCTTAGTGATCATTGTTTTACAGTCTGTGTTAAGTAATGGCTACTCTGATGGGAAGCTGACCTGTCCTGATTGTCAGACGGCTTGGTTTAAACAACTTTAATGAAAGCCTTCCTTCATGACCTGGCCTCTGTAAAATGGTATAGAATCAGCTTGATCCCCCTCTGTGAAGACACATGGACCTTCTCCCTCTGTCGAAGGCGCTTGGACCTTCTCCCTCTGTCGAAGACACATGGATATTCTCCCTCTGTCGAAGACACATGGACCCCTTCTCCTCTGTCGAGAGACACATGGACCTTCTCCTCTGTCGAAGACACATGGACCTTCTCCCTCTGCACACAGACCTTCTCCCTCTGTCGAAGACACATGGACATTCTCCCTCTGTCGAAGACACATGGACCTTCTCCTCTGTCGAAGACACATGGACCTTCTCCTCTGTCGAAGACACATGGACCTTCTCCCTCTGTCGAAGGCGCTTGGACCTTCTCCCTCTGTCGAACACATGGACCCTTCTCCCTCTGTCGAAGACACATGGACTTCTCCCTCTGTCGAGAAGACACATGGACCTTCTCCTCTGTCGAAGACACATGGATCTTCTCCCTCTCTCGAGAGACCACATGGACCTTCTCCTCTGCTAAGACACATGGACCTTCTCCCTCTGTCGAAGCCTTGGACCTTCTCCTCTGTCGAAGACACATGGACCTTCTCTTTTTCGATATCTTTTCAGGAATTGTTAAACATCTTGTCAAGTGGTATTGTTAACAAACACGTCCCCATAAAGAACAAGAGAATTAAAAACCGGTTCAGCCCCTGGTTCGACCGTGATCTATGGGGATTACTCCACCTCAATTTCATTTGGCGAAAGGCTCGGCACACGCACACTCAGGCCGAGCTGGCTCTCATTCAGGCAAATGAGAAATAGAGTGCACTCAGGCTATCTGGAATGCCAAGGTTAGTTACTTTAAGGGAGCAGGTCTCTCTCTGTGGGTCTAACCCCAAAAGTTCTGGAAAACGGTTAAAGACCTGGAGAATAAACCCTCCCCTCACAGCTGCCCATGTCCCTTAATGTTGATGATGTGGTTGTTACTGACAAAGAAGCACATGGCTGAGCTCTTTAATCACCACCTCATTAAGTCAGGATTCCTTTTTGACTCAGACATGCCTATCATCACCAAGGCCTCTCTCTCCTTTCTTCTTTAGGTTGCTGCCCCCTAATATCATCACCAAGCCCTATCTCTCCTTTCTTCTTTAAGGTTGCTGCCCCTATCATCACCAAGCTCTCTCCTTTTCTTCTTTAAAGGTTTTGCTGCCCCTATCATCTACCAGCCCTATCTCCTTTAAGGTTGCTGCCCCTATCATCACCAAGCCCTATCTCTCCTCTCTTCTTTAAGGTTGCTGCCCCCTATCATCACCAAGCCCCTCTCTCCTTTCTTCTTTAAGGTTTTACCCTATCATCACCAAGCCTCTCTCTCCTCTCTTCTTTAAGGTTGCTGCCCCCTATCATCACCAAGCCTCTCTCTCCTTCTTTCTTCTTTAAGGTTGCCCCTATCATCCCACAAGCCTCTCTCTCCTCTCTCTTCTTTAAGGTTGCTGCCCCTATCATCACCAAGCCTCTCTCCTCTCTTCACAAAGGTTGCTTGCCCTATCATCACCAAGCCTGTCTCCTTTCTTCTTTAGTTGCTGCCCCTATCATCACCAAGCCCTATCTCTCCTTTAAGGTTGCTGCTATCATCACCAACCCCTCTCTCCTTTCTTCTTTGAGGTTGCCACCCCTATCATCACCAAGCCTGTCTCTCCTTTCTTCTTTAAGGTTGCTGCCCCTATCATCCTCAAGCCCTCTCTCCTCTCTTCTTTAAGGTTGCTCTTGCCCCCTATCATCCACCAAGCCTGTCTCCTCTCTTCTTTAAGGTTGCTGCCCCTATCATCACCAAGCCTCTCTCTCCTCTCTTCTTTAAGGTTGCTGCC
Source organism: Oncorhynchus nerka (assembly GCF_034236695.1). Taxonomy (NCBI): domain Eukaryota; kingdom Metazoa; phylum Chordata; class Actinopteri; order Salmoniformes; family Salmonidae; genus Oncorhynchus; species Oncorhynchus nerka. Next base: position 2,330 of record NW_027035976.1, read on the forward strand.
CCTATCATCACCAAGCCCTATCTCTCCTCTCTTCTTTAAGGTTGCTGCCCTATCATCACCAAGCCTGTCTCTCCTTTCTTCTTTAAGGTTGCTGCCCCTATCATCACCAAGCCTCTCTCTCCTCTCTTCTTTAAGGTTGCTGCCCCCCTATCATCACCAAGCCTGTCTCTCCTTTCTTCTTTAAGGTTGCTGCCCCTATCATCACTTTTCTTTAAGCCTCTCTCTCCTCTCTCTTCTTTAAGGTTGCTGCCCCTATCATCACCAAGCCCTATCTCTGACCTGTTTAACCTGTCTCTCCCTCTCTGGGTAGGTTCCCATTGCCCAGAGGGCAGCCACGGTTCATCCTGTATTTAAAGGGGGAGATCAAGCTGATCCTAACTGTTAAAGGCCTATTTCTATGTTGCCCTGTTTATCAAGCTGATTCTAACTGTTATAGGGCCAATTTCTATGTTGCCCTGTTTATCAAAAGTGTTGGAAAAACTTGTCAATAATCAACTGACTGGCCTTCTTGATGTCTTTAGAATTCTCTCTGGTGTGCAATCTGGTTTCCGCGCTCAGGTTATGGACGTGTCGCAAACCTTAAAGGTCCTCGGTGATGTCACAATCGCCCTTGATTCTAAGCTGCTATTTTTAATGACTTGGCCAAAGCCTTTGATGCGGTAGAACATTCCATTCCTAGGCCCCACGCTCTTCTCAATTTACATCAACATAGCTCAGGCAGGAGGAAGCTCTCTCGTCCATTTATATGCAGATGTCTTATACTCAGCTGGCCCCTCACCGGATTTTGTGTTAATCGCTCTACAACAAAGCTTTCTTTGTGTCTAAACAAGCTTTCTCTGCCCTTAACCTTGTTCTGAACACCTCCAAAACAAAGGTCATGTGGTTTGGTAAGAAGAATGCCCCTCTTCCCACAGGTGTGATTACTACCTCTGAGGGTTTAGAGCTTGAGGTAGTCACCTCATACAAGTACTTGGGAGTACTAGCTAGATGGTACACTGTCCTTCTCTCAGCACATATCAAATCTGCAGGCTAAATTTAAATCTAGACTTGGTTTCCTCAATGTAAATCGCTCATCTTTCACCCCAGCTGCCAAACTAACCCTGATTCAGATGACCATCCTACCCAGGCTAGATTACAGAGACATCATTTATAGATCGGCAGGTAAGGGTGCTCTCTCGCGACTAGATGTTCTTTACCATTCGGACATCAGATGTACCACCAATGCTCCTTATAGGACACATCACTGCACTCTATACTCCTCTGTAAACTGGTCATCTCTGTATACCTGTCACAAAGACCCACTGGTTGATGCCGTTCTGCCAGTCTCTACTGCAGCCCTCATCCTCCACACACAACACCCGTTCTGCCAGTCTCTACTACAGCCCTCATCCTCCACAACACAACACCCGTTCTGCCAGTCTCTTCTACAGCCCTCATCCTCCACACACAACACCCGTTCTGCCAGTCTCTACTACAGTCCTCATCCTCCACAACACCCGTTCTGCCAGTCTCTACTGCAGCCCTCATCCTCCACACACAACACCCGTTCTGCCAGTCTCTACTACAGCCCTCATCCTCCACACACAACACCCGTTCTGCCAGTCTCTACTACAGCCCTCATCCTCCACACACAACACCCGTTCTGCCAGTCTCTACTACAGCCCTCATCCTCCACACACAACACCCGTTCTGCCAGTCTCTACTGCAGCCCTCATCCTCCACACACAACACCCGTTCTGCCAGTCTCTACTACAGCCTCATCCTCCACACACAACACCCGTTTCTGCCAGTCTCTACTACAGCCCTCATCCTCCACACACAACACCCGTTCTGCCAGTCTCTACTACAGCCCTCATCCTCCACACACAACACCCGTTCTGCCAGTCTCTACTGCAGCCCTCATCCTCCACAACACCCGTTCTGCCAGTCTCTACTGCAGCCCTCATCCTCCACACACAACACCCGTTCTGCCAGTCTCTACTGCAGCCCTCATCCTCCACACACAACACCCATTCTGCCAGTCTCTACTACAGCCCTCATCCTCCACAACACAACACCCGTTCTGCCAGTCTCTACTACAGCCCTCATCCTCCACACACAACACACGTTCTGCCAGTCTCTACTACAGCCCTCATCCTCCACACACAACACACGTTCTGCCAGTCTCTACTACAGCCCTCATCCTCCACACACAACACCCGTTCTGCCAGTCTCTACTACAGCCCTCATCCTCCACAAACAACACCCGTTCTGCCAGTCTCTACTACAGCCCTCATCCTCCACACACAACACCCGTTCTGCCAGTCACATTCTGTGAAAGGACCCCGAAGCGCACACATTCCTGGGTCGCTCGTCTTTTCAGTTCGCTGACAGTCGCTGACAGTCTTATACTCAGCGTTGTGTGATGTATCGTTGTCTCGACCTTCTTGCCCTTTGTGCTGCAGTCTGTGCCCAATAATGTTTTACCTTGTTTTGTGCTGCTTCCATATTGTGCTGCTACCACGTTGTGCTGCTACCATGTTGTGCTGCTTCCATGTTGTGCTGCTTCCATTTTGTGCTGCTTCCATTTTGTGCTGCTTCCATGTTGTGCTGCTTCCATGTTGTGCTGCTTCCATTTTGTGCTGCTTCCATGTTGTGCTGCTTCCATATTGTGCTGCTTCCATGTTGTGCTGCTACCATATTGTGCTGCTTCCATGTTGTGCTGCTACCATGTTGTGCTGCTTCCATGTTGTGCTGCTTCCATGTTGTGCTGCTACCATGTTGTGCTGCTTCCATGTTGTGCTGCTTCCATATTGTGCTGCTTCCATGTTGTGCTGCTACCATGTTGTGCTGCTTCCATGTTGTGCTGCTTCCATTTTGTGCTGCTACCATGTTGTGCTGCTTCCATATTGTGCTGCTACCATGTTGTGCTGCTTCCATTTTGTGCTGCTACCATGTTGTGCTGCTTCCATATTGTGCTGCTACCATGTTGTGCTGCTTCCATGTTGTGCTGCTTCCATTTTGTGCTGCTCCTGAAAAGATTCATTTTGTCCTCCCCCTGAAAAGATTTAGATGCACTACTGTTCCACTGGAGGTCATAAGGTGAATGCACCAATTTGTAAGTCGCTCTGGATAAGAGCGTCTGCTAAATGACTTAAATGTAAATGTAATGTTGTTGTCATGTTGTGCTGCTACCATGTTGTTGCCATGTTGTGCTGCTACCATTTTGTGCTGCTTCCATTTTGTTCTGCTACCATGTTGTGCTTCTACCATGTTGTGCTGCTACCATGTTGTGCTGCTACCATGTTGTGCTGCTACCATGTTGTGCTGCTTCCATTTTGTGCTGCTACCATGTTGTTGTCATGTTGTGCTGCTACCATGTTGTTGTCATGTTGTGCTGCTACCATGTTGTTGCCATGTTGTGCTGCTACCATTTTGTGCTGCTTCCATTTTGTGCAGCTACCATGTTGTGCTGCTACCATGTTGTGCTGCTACCATGTTGTGCTGCTACCATGTTGTGCTGCTACCATGTTGTGCTGCTTCCATTTTGTGCTGCTACCATGTTGTTGTCATGTTGTGCTGCTACCATGTTGTTGCCATGTTGTGTTGCTACAATGTTGTGCTGCTACCATGTTGTGTTTCTACCATGTTGAGCTGCTACCATGTTGAGCTGCTACCATGTTGAGCTGCTACCATGTTGTGTTGTTACCATGCTGAGCTGCTACCATGTTGAACTGCTACCATGTTGATCTGCTACCATGTTGATCTGCTACCATGTTGATCTGCTACCATGTTGAGCTGCTACCATGTTGATCTGCTACCATGTTGAGCTGCTACCATGTTGAGCTGCTACCATGTTGAGCTGCTACCATGTTGAGCTGCTACCATGTTGTGTTGCTACCATGTTGTGCTGCTACCATGTTAAGCTGCTACCATGTTGATCTGCTACCATGTTGTGGTGCTACCATGTTGTTCTGCTACCATGTTGTGTTGCTACCATGTTGTGCTGCTGCCATGTTGTGTTGCTACCATGTTGTGCTGCTACCATGTTGTGCTGCTACCATGTTGAGCTGCTACCGTGCTGTGTTTCTACCATGTTGTGCTGCTACCATGTTGAGCTGTTACCGTGCTGTGATTCTACCATGTTGATCTGCTACCATGTTGAGCTGTTGCCATGTTGTGTTGCTACTGTCTCTCTTTATGTAGTGTTGTGTTGTCTCTCTTTATGTAGTGTTGTGTTGTCTCTCTTTAAGTTGTGTTGTGTTGTCTCTCTTTATGTTGTGTTGTCTCTCTTTATGTAGTGTTGTGTTGTCTCTCTTTATGTAGTGTTGTGTTGTCTCTCTTTATGTAGTGTTGTGTTGTCTCTCTATATGTAGTGTTGTGTTGTCTCTCTTTATGTAGTGTTGTGTTGTCTCTCTATATGTAGTGTTGTGTTGTCTCTCTTTATGTAGTGTTGTGTTGTCTCTCTATATGTAGTGTTGTGTTGTCTCTCTATATGTAGTGTTGTGTTGTCTCTCTTTATGTAGTGTTGTGGTGTCTCTCTTTATGTAGTGTTGTGTTGTCTCTCTTTATGTAGTGTTGTCTTTAGGTCTCTCTTTAAATTGTGTTGTCTCTCTTTATGTAGTGTTGTCTTTAGGTCTCTCTTTAAGTTGTGTTGTCTCTCTTTATGTAGTGTTGTGTTGTCTCTCTTTATGTAGTGTTGTCTTTAGGTCTCTCTTTAAGTTGTGTTGTCTCTCTTTATGTAGTGTTGTCTTTAGGTCTCTCTTTATGTAGTGTTGTCTTTAGGTCTCTCTTTATGTAGTGTAGTGTTGTGTTGTCTCTCTTTAAGTTGTGTTGTCTCTCTTTATGTAGTGTTGTGTTGTCTCTCTTTATGTAGTGTTGTGTTGTCTCTCTTTATGTAGTGTTGTCTCTCTTTATGTAGTGTTGTCTCTCTTTATGTTGTGTTGTGTTGTCTCTCTTTATGTAGTGTTGTCTCTCTTTATGTAGTGTTGTCTCTCTTTATGTAGTGTTGTGTTGTGTTGTCCCTCTTTATGTAGTGTTGTGGTGTCTCTCTTTATGTAGTGTTGTGTTGTCTCTCTTTATGTAGTGTTGTGTTGTCTCTCTTTATGTAGTGTTGTCTCTCTTTATGTAGTGTTGTCTTTAGGTCTCTCTTTAAATTGTGTTGTCTCTCTTTATGTAGTGTTGTCTTTAGGTCTCTCTTTAAGTTGTGTTGTCTCTCTTTATGTAGTGTTGTGTTGTCTCTCTTTATGTAGTGTTGTCTTTAGGTCTCTCTTTAAGTTGTGTTGTCTCTCTTTATGTAGTGTTGTGTTGTCTCTCTTTATGTAGTGTTGTCTTTAGGTCTCTCTTTAAATTGTGTTGTCTCTCTTTATGTAGTGTTGTCTTTAGGTCTCTCTTTAAGTTGTGTTGTCTCTCTTTATGTAGTGTTGTGTTGTCTCTCTTTATGTAGTGTTGTGTTGTCTCTCTTTATGTAGTGTTGTGTTGTCTCTCTTTATGTAGTGGTGTCTCTCTTTATGTAGTGTTGTCTCTCTTTATGTTGTTTCTGTTGTCTCTCTTTATGTAGTGTTGTCTCTCTTTATGTAGTGTTGTGTTGTCTCTCTTTATGTAGTGTTGTCTCTCTTTATGTAGTGTTGTGTTGTGTGGTCTCTCTTTATGTAGTGTTGTGGTGTCTCTCTTTATGTAGTGTTGTCTCTCTTTATGTAGTGTTGTGTTGTCCCTCTTTATGTAGTGTAGTGGTGTCTCTCTTTATGTAGTGTTGTGTTGTCTCTCTTTATGTAGTGTTGTCTCTCTTTATGTAGTGTTGTGGTGTCTCTCTTTATGTAGTGTTGTGTTGTCTCTCTTTATGTAGTGTTGTCTCTCTTTATGTAGTGTTGTGTTGTCTCTCTTTATGTAGTGTTGTCTCTCTTTATGTAGTGTAGTGGTGTCTCTCTTTATGTAGTGTTGTGTTGTCTCTCTTTATGTAGTGTTGTGTTGTCTCTCTTTATGTAGTGTTGTCTCTCTTTATGTAGTGTTGTCTCTCTTTATGTAGTGTTGTCTCTCTTTATGTAGTGTTGTCTCTCTTTATGTAGTGTTGTGGTGTCTCTCTTTATGTAGTGTTGTGGTGTCTCTCTTTATGTAGTGTTGTGGTGTCTCTCTTTATGTAGTGTTGTGTTGTCTCTCTTTATGTAGTGTTGTCTCTCTTTATGTAGTGTTGTCTCTCTTTATGTAGTGTTGTGGTGTCTCTCTTTATGTAGTGTTGTGGTGTCTCTCTTTATGTAGTGTTGTGGTGTCTCTTTATGTAGTGTTGTGGTGTCTCTCTTTTGTAGTGTTGTGGTGTCTCTCTTTATGTAGTCTTGTGTTGTCTCTCTTTATGTAGTGTTGTGTTGTCTCTCTGTATGTAGTGTAGTGGTGTCTCTCTTTATGTAGTGTTGTGTTGTCTCTCTTTAGTGTAGTGTTGTCTCTCTTTTGTAGTGTTGTTGTCTCTCTTTATGTAGTGGTGTTGTGTTGTCTCTCTCTTTATGTAGTGTTGTGTTGTCTCTGTATGTAGTGTAGTGGTGTCTCTCTTTATGTAGTGTTGTGTTGTCTCTCTTTTATAGTGTTGTCTCTCTTTATGTAGTGTAGTGGTGTCTCTCTTTATGTAGTGTTGTGTTGTCTCTCTTTTGTAGTGTTGTCTCTCTTTATGTAGTGTTGTGGTGTCTCTCTTTATGTAGTGTTGTCTCTCTTTATGTAGTGTAGTGGTGTCTCTCTTTATGTAGTGTTGTCTCTCTTTGTAGTGTTGTGATTTGTCTCTCTGTATGTAGTGTAGTGGTGTCTCTCTTTATGTAGTGTTGTGGTGTCTCTCTTTATGTAGTGTTGTGTTGTCTCTCTTTATGCTTAGTGTTGTCTCTTTATGTAGTGTTGTGTTGTCTCTCTTTATGTAGTGTTGTGTTGTCTCTCTTTATGTAGTGTTGTCTCTCTTTATGTAGTGTTGTCTCTCTTTATGTAGTGTTGTCTCTCTTTATGTAGTGTTGTCTCTCTTTATGTAGTGTTGTCTCTCTTTATGTGGTGTTGTCTCTCTTTATGTAGTGTTGTGGTGTCTCTCTTTATGTAGTGTTGTGTTGTCTCTCTTTATGTAGTGTTGTGTTGTCTCTCTTTAGTGTAGTGTTGTCTCTCTTTATGTAGTGTTGTGTTTGTCTCTCTATGTAGTGTTGTGTTGTCTCTCTTTATGTAGTGTTGTGGTGTCTCTTTATGTAGTGTTGTGTTGTCTCTCTTTATGTAGTGTTGTCTTTAGTGTGTGGGTCTCTCTTTATGTTGTGTTGTCTCTCTTTGTGTAGTGTTGTCTTTAGGTCTCTCTTTATGTTGTGTTGTCTCTCTTTATGTAGTGTTGTGTTGTCTCTCTTTATGTAGTGTTGTCTTTGTCTCTCTTTATGTTGTGTTGTCTCTCTTTATGTAGTGTTGTCTTTGTCTCTCTTTATGTAGTGTTGTCTTTAGGTCTCTCTTTATGTAGTGTTGTGTGTTGTCTCTCTTTAAGTTGTGTTGTCTCTCTTTATGTAGTGTTGTGTTGTCTCTCTTTATGTAGTGTTGTGGTGTCTCTCTTTATGTAGTGTTGTCTCTCTTTATGTAGTGTGTTGTCTCTCTTTATGTTGTGTTGTGGTGTCTCTCTTTATGTAGTGTTGTTGTCTCTCTTTATGTAGTGTTGTCTCTCTTTCTTAGTGTTGTGTTGTGTTGTCCCTCTTTATGTAGTGTTGTGTTGTCTCTCTTTATGTAGTGTTGTGTCTCTCTTTATGTAGTGTTGTGTTGTCTCTCTTTATGTAGTGTTGTCTCTCTTTATGTGGTGTTGTCTTTGTCTCTCTTTATGTAGTGTAGTGTTGTCTCTCTTTATGTAGTGTTGTCTTTGAGTCTCTCTTTAGTGTTGTAGTGTCTCTCTTTATGTAGTTGTGTTTGTCTCTCTTTATGTAGTGTTGTCTTTAGGTCTCTCTTTAAGTTGTGTTGTCTCTCTTTATGTAGTGTTGTGTTGTCTCTCTTTAGTGTTGTGTTGTCTTTAGGTCTCTCTTTAAATTGTGTTGTCTCTCTTTATGTAGTGTTGTCTTTGGGTCTCTCTTTAAGTTGTGTTGTCTCTCTTTATGTAGTGTTTATGATTTGTCTCTCTTTATGTAGTGTTGTGTTGTCTCTCTTTATGTAGTGTTGTGTTGTCTCTCTTTATGTAGTGGTGTCTCTCTTTATGTAGTGTTGTCTCTCTTTATGTTGTGTTGTGTTGTCTCTCTTTATGTAGTGTTGTCTCTCTTTATGTAGTGTTGTGTTGTCTCTCTTTATGTAGTGTTGTCTCTCTTTATGTAGTGTTGTGTTGTGTGGTCTCTCTTTATGTAGTGTTGTGGTGTCTCTCTTTATGTAGTGTTGTCTCTCTTTATGTAGTGTTGTGTTGTGTTGTCCCTCTTTATGTAGTGTAGTGGTGTCTCTCTTTATGTAGTGTTGTGTTGTCTCTCTTTATGTAGTGTTGTCTCTCTTTATGTAGTGTTGTGGTGTCTCTCTTTATGTAGTGTTGTGTTGTCTCTCTTTATGTAGTGTTGTCTCTCTTTATGTAGTGTTGTGTTGTCTCTCTTTATGTAGTGTTGTCTCTCTTTATGTAGTGTAGTGGTGTCTCTCTTTATGTAGTGTTGTGTTGTCTCTCTTTATGTAGTGTTGTGTTGTCTCTCTTTATGTAGTGTTGTCTCTCTTTATGTAGTGTTGTCTCTCTTTATGTAGTGTTGTCTCTCTTTATGTAGTGTTGTCTCTCTTTATGTAGTGTTGTGGTGTCTCTCTTTATGTAGTGTTGTGGTGTCTCTCTTTATGTAGTGTTGTGGTGTCTCTCTTTATGTAGTGTTGTGTTGTCTCTCTTTATGTAGTGTTGTCTCTCTTTATGTAGTGTTGTCTCTCTTTATGTAGTGTTGTGGTGTCTCTCTTTATGTAGTGTTGTGGTGTCTCTCTTTATGTAGTGTTGTGGTGTCTCTCTTTATGTAGTGTTGTGGTGTCTCTCTTTATGTAGTGTTGTGGTGTCTCTCTTTATGTAGTCTTGTGTTGTCTCTCTTTATGTAGTGTTGTGTTGTCTCTCTGTATGTAGTGTAGTGGTGTCTCTCTTTATGTAGTGTTGTGTTGTCTCTCTTTATGTAGTGTTGTCTCTCTTTATGTAGTGTTGTGGTGTCTCTCTTTATGTAGTGTTGTCTCTCTTTATGTAGTGTTGTCTCTCTTTATGTAGTGTTGTGGTGTCTCTCTTTATGTAGTGTTGTCTCTCTTTATGTAGTGTTGTGTTGTCTCTCTGTATGTAGTGTAGTGGTGTCTCTCTTTATGTAGTGTTGTGTTGTCTCTCTTTATGTAGTGTTGTCTCTCTTTATGTAGTGTAGTGGTGTCTCTCTTTATGTAGTGTTGTGTTGTCTCTCTTTATGTAGTGTTGTCTCTCTTTATGTAGTGTTGTGGTGTCTCTCTTTATGTAGTGTTGTCTCTCTTTATGTAGTGTAGTGGTGTCTCTCTTTATGTAGTGTTGTCTCTCTTTATGTAGTGTTGTGTTGTCTCTCTGTATGTAGTGTAGTGGTGTCTCTCTTTATGTAGTGTTGTGGTGTCTCTCTTTATGTAGTGTTGTGTTGTCTCTCTTTATGTAGTGTTGTCTCTCTTTATGTAGTGTTGTGTTGTCTCTCTTTATGTAGTGTTGTGTTGTCTCTCTTTATGTAGTGTTGTCTCTCTTTATGTAGTGTTGTCTCTCTTTATGTAGTGTTGTCTCTCTTTATGTAGTGTTGTCTCTCTTTATGTGGTGTTGTCTCTCTTTATGTAGTGTTGTGGTGTCTCTCTTTATGTAGTGTTGTCTCTCTTTATGTAGTGTTGTGTTGTCTCTCTTTATGTAGTGTTGTCTCTCTTTATGTAGTGTTGTCTCTCTTTATGTAGTGTTGTCTCTCTTTATGTAGTGTAGTGGTGTCTCTCTTTATGTAGTGTTGTGTTGTCTCTCTTTATGTAGTGTTGTGTTGT
>NW_027035977.1:0-12257 GCF_034236695.1 Oncorhynchus nerka
TAACCAGATGGTATATTAGACTAACCAGATGGTAAATTAGACTAACCAGATGGAGATGGTAAATTAGACTAACCAGATGGAGGTGGTATATTAGACTAACCAGATGGTAAATCAGACTAACCAGATGGTAAATCAGACTAACCAGATGGTAAATCAGACTAACCAGATGGTAAATCAGACTAACCAGATGGTAAATTAGACTAACCAGATGGTAAATCAGACTAACCAGATGGTAAATTAGACTAACCAGATGCTACATTAGACTAACCAGATGGTATATTAGACTAACCAGATGGTAAATTAGACTAACCAGATGGTATATTAGACTAACCAGATGGTATATTAGACTAACCAGATGGTAAATTAGACTAACCAGATGGTATATTAGACTAACCAGATGGTATATTAGACTAACCAGATGGTAAATTAGACTAACAAGATGGAGATGGTAAATTAGACTAACCAGATGGAGGTGGTATATTAGACTAACCAGATGGTAAATCAGACTAACCAGATGGTAAATCAGACTAACCAGATGGTAAATTAGACTAACCAGATGGTAAATCAGACTAACCAGATGGTAAATTAGACTAACCAGATGGTATATTAGACTAACCAGATGGTAAATTAGACTAACCAGATGGTAAATTAGACTAACCAGATGGTAAATCAGACTAACCAGATGGTAAATTAGACTAACCAGATGGTATATTATACTAACCAGATGGTAAATTAGACTAACCAGATGGTATATTAGACTAACCAGATGGTAAATTAGACTAACCAGATGGATGTGGTAAATTAGACTAACCAGATGGAGATGGTATATTAGACTAACCAGATGGTATATTAGACTAACCAGATGGTATATTAGACTAACCAGATGGAGCTGGTAAATTAGACTAACCAGATGAGTAAATTAGACTAACCAGATGGAGATGGTAAATTAGACTAACCAGATGGAGGTGGTATATTAGACTAACCAGATGGAGCTGGTAAATTAGACTAACCAGATGGTAATTCAGACTAACCAGATGGTATATTAGACTAACCAGATGGTATATTAGACTAACCAGATGGTAAATCAGACTAACCAGATGGTAAATTAGACTAACCAGATGGTATATTAGACTAACCAGATGGTATATCAGACTAACCAGATGGTATATTAGACTAACCAGATGGTAAATCAGACTAACCAGATGGTATATTAGACTAACCAGATGGTATATTAGACTAACCAGATGGTAAATTAGACTAACCAGATGGTAAATTAGACTAACCAGATGGTAAATTAGACTAACCAGATGGTAAATCAGACTAACCAGATGGTATATTAGACTAACCAGATGGTATATTAGACTAACCAGATGGTATATTAGACTAACCAGATGGTATATTAGACTAACCAGATGGTAAATTAGACTAACCAGATGGAGATGGTAAATTAGACTAACCAGATGGAGGTGGTATATTAGACTAACCAGATGGTAAATCAGACTAACCAGATGGTAAATCAGACTAACCAGATGGTAAATTAGACTAACCAGATGGTAAATCAGACTAACCAGATGGTAAATTAGACTAACCAGATGGTATATTAGACTAACCAGATGGTAAATTAGACTAACCAGATGGTAAATCAGACTAACCAGATGGTAAATTAGACTAACCAGATGGTGTATTATACTAACCAGATGGTAAATTAGACTAACCAGATGGTATATTAGACTAACCAGATGGTAAATTAGACTAACCAGATGTAGATGGTAAATTAGACTAACCAGATGGAGATGGTATATTAGACTAACCAGATGGTATATTAGACTAACCAGATGGTATATTAGACTAACCAGATGGAGCTGGTAAATTAGACTAACCAGATGGGTAAATTAGACTAACCAGATGGAGATGGTAAATTAGACTAACCAGATGGAGATGGTATATTAGACTAACCAGATGGAGCTGGTAAATTAGACTAACCAGATGGTAAATCAGACTAACCAGATGGTATATTAGACTAACCAGATGGTATATTGAATAACCAGATGGTATATTAGACTAACCAGATGGTATATTAGACTAACCAGATGGAGATGATAAATTAGACTAACCAGATGGTATATTAGACCCAACCGAATGGTATATTAGACTGACCAGATGGTAAATCAGACTAACCAGATGGTAAATTAGGATAGTATATTAGACTAACCAGATGGTATATCAGACTAACCAGATGGTATATTAGGCTAACCAGATGGTAAATCAGACTAACCGATGGTATATTAGACTAACCAGATGGTATATTAGACTAACCAGATGGTAAATTAGCTAACCAGATGGTAAATTAGGAGCCTAACCAGATGGTATATTAGACTAACTTAAGATGGTATATTGGAGCTGACCAGATGGTAAAGTGGGCTAACCAGATGGTAGAATTGAGCTAACCAGATGGTAAAATTTAGACTAACCAGATGGTAAATTAGGCTAACCAGATGGTAAATTGGAGCTAACCAGATGGAGATGGTAAAATTAGACTAACCAGATGGTAAATTAGACTAGCAGATGGTAAGAATTAGACTAACCAGATGGTAAATCAGACTAACCAGATGGTATATTAGACTAACCAGATGATAAATCAGACTAACCAGATGGTATATTAGACTAACCGATGAAGTATATTGGGCTAACCAGATGGTAAATTAGACTAACCAGATGGTAAATTAGACTAACCAGATGGTAAATTAGACTAGCAGATGGTAGAATTGAACTAACCAGATGGTATATAGACTGACCAGATGGTAAATTGGAGCTAACCAGATGTTGATCTCAGGCTAACCAGATGGTATATTAGACCCCAGCAGATGGTAAATTAGACTAACCAGATGGTAAGAATTGTTTAACCAGATGGAGGTGGTAAGTGGAGCCCCAGCAGTTGGTATTAGATATGAGATGGTAAAATTAGACTAACAGATGGTAAATTAGACAACAGATGATGAAATTAGATTAACCAGATGGTAGATGGTATATTAGACTAACCAGATGGTATATTAGACTAACCAGATGGTATATTAGACTAACCAGATGGAGCTGGTAAATTAGACTAACCAGATGGGTAAATTAGACTAACCAGATGGAGATGGTAAATTAGACTAACCAGATGGAGATGGTATATTAGACTAACCAGATGGAGCTGGTAAATTAGACTAACCAGATGGTAAATCAGACTAACCAGATGGTATATTAGACTAACCAGATGGTATATTAGACTAACCAGATGGTATATTAGACTAACCAGATGGAGATGGTAAATTAGACTAACCAGATGGTATATTAGACTAACCAGATGGTATATTAAACTGACCAGATGGTAAATCAGACTAACCAGATGGTAAATTAGACTAACCAGATGGTATATTAGACTAACCAGATGGTATATCAGACTAACCAGATGGTATATTAGACTAACCAGATGGTAAATCAGACTAACCAGATGGTATATTAGACTAGCAGATGGTAAATCAGACTAACCAGATAGTAAATTAGACTAAACAGATGGTATATTAGACTAACCAGATGGTATATTAGACTAACCAGATGGTAAATCAGACTAACCAGATGGTAAATCAGACTAACCAGATGGTAAATCAGACTAACCCAGATGGTAAATCAGACTAACCCAGATGGTATTTTGGAGCTAACCAGATGGTAAATTAGACTAACCAGATGGTAAATCAGACTAACCAGATGGTAAATTAGACTAAACAGATGGTATATTAGATGATGAGCATACTAGACTAACCAGATGGTAAATTAGACTACCAGATGGTAAATCCAGACTAACCAGATGGTAAATTAGACTAACCAGATGGTAAATAGACTAACCAGATGGTAAATCCAGACTAACTTAGATGATAAATCAGACTAACCAGATGGTAAATCAGGAGCTAACCAGATGGTATATTAGACTGTAGATGGTAAATTAGACTAACCAGATGGTAAATTAGACTAGCAGATGGTATATTAGACTAACCAGATGGTAAATCAGACTAACCAGATGGTAAATTAGACTAACCAGATGGTATATCAGACTAACCAGATGGTAAATTAGATAACCAGATGGTATATTAGACTAACCAGATGTGGTAAGAATTAGACTAACCAGATGGTATATTAGACTAACCAGATGGTATATTAGACTAACCAGATGGAGATGGTAAATTAGACTAACCAGATGGTAATTGCGTCAGACTAACAGATGGTATATTGGAGCTAACCAGATGGTATATTAGACTAACCCAGATGGTATATTAGAGCTAACCCAGATGTAAATTACACTAACCAGATGGTATATTAGACTAACCAGATGGTAAATCAGACTAACCAGATAGTAAATTAGACTAACCAGATGGTAAATCAGACTAACCAGATGGTATATCAAACTAACAGATGGTATATTAGACTAACCAGATGGTAAATTAGACTAACCAGATGGTAAATTAGACTAACCAGATGGTAAATCAGACTAACCAGATGGTATATTAGACTAACCAGATGGTAAATTAGACTAACCCAGATGGTATATTAAAGCTCCAAACAGATGGTAAATTAGACTAACCAGATGGAGAAGTGGTAAACAAACTTGTCTTCTAAACATGCCATCCTTCCAAAAAGTACCTCCAAACAAACAGTGCCATCCCCTTCTAAACAAGTGCCATCCTTCCAAACAAACAGTGCCATCCTTCCAAACAAACAAGTGCCATCCTTCTAAACAAACATTGCCATCCCTTCTAAAGTGCCATCCTTCTAACAAACGTGCCATCCTGCCATCGCTAAACAAACAGTGCCATCCTTCTAAACAAACTTAATTGCCATCCTTCTAAACAAACAGTACCATCCTTCTAAACAAACAATTTACCATCCTTCTAAACAAACAATTGCCATCCTTCTAAACAAACAGTGCCATCCTTCTAAACAACAGTGCCATCCTTCTAAACTCTGTTTATATAATGGCACAGATTGAGAACTGCTAAACTCCCTCTAATTACCACGTCCAGGATACCAATCTACTGCCTCGTCGGCCTACCGTCGGCCATAAGGGGTGGGACCATAATCTGTGATATTTGTTTAGGTGGTCTCAGTCTGACCACAAGGTTATCGTCCAGGGTGGGATATAATCTGTGTTGTTTAAGGTGGTCTCAGTCTGACCACAAAGGTTATCGTCCAGGGTGGGATATAATCTGTGTTGTTTCTCTGTGTTGTTTAAGGTGGTCTCAGTCTGACCATAAGGTTATCGTCAGGGTGGGATATAATCTGTGTTGTTTAAGGTGGTCTCAGTCTGACCATAAGATTATCGTCAGGGTGGGATATAATCTGTGTTGTTTAAGGTGGTCTCAGTCTGACCATGATTATCGTCCAGGGTGGGATATAATCTGTGTTGTTTAAGGTGGTCTCAGTCTGACCACAAGATTATCGTCCAGGGTGGGATATAATCTGTGTTGTTTAAGGTGGTCTCAGTCTGACCATAAGATTATCGTCCAGGGTGGGATATAATCTGTGTTGTTTAGTGGTGGTCTCAGTCTGTCCATATGATTATCGTCCAGGGTGGGATATAATCTGTGTTGTTTAAGGTTGGTCTCAGTCTGACCACAAGATTATCGTCAGGGTGGATATAATCTGTGTTGTTTAAGGTGGTCTCAGTCTGACCACAAGATTATCGTCCAGGGTGGGATATAATCTGTGTTGTTTAGGTGGTCTCAGTCTGACCATAAGGTTATCGTCCAGGGTGGGATATAATCTGTTGTTTGGGTGGTCTCAAGTCTGACCACAAGATTACGTCCAGGGTGGGATATAATCTGTGTTGTTTAAGGTGGTCTCAGTCTGACAATACAAGATTATCGTCCAGGGTGGGATATAATCTGTGTTGTTTTAAAGGTAGTCTCAGTCTGACCACAAGATTATCGTCAGGGTGGGATATAATCTGTGTTGTTGTTTAAGGTGGTCTCAGTCTGACCACAAGATTATCGTCCAGGGTGGGATATAATCTGTTGTTGTTTAAGAGTGGTCTCAGTCTGACCACAAGATTATCGTCAGGGTGGGATATAATCTGTGTTGTTTAAGGTGGTCTCAGTCTGACCACAAGATTATCGTCCAGGGTGGGATATAATCTGTGTTGTTTAAGGTGGTCTCAGTCTGACCACAAAGATCCTCGTCCAGGGTGGGATATAATCTGTGTTTGTTTAAAGGTGGTCTCAGTCTGACCACAAGATTGTCTCCAAGGGTGGGATATAATCTACTGTTTAAGGTGGTCAGTCTGACCACAAGATTATCGTCCAGGCTAATTATCTGTGTTGTTTAACGTGGTCTGATCCTACTGATCGGGGTGGGATATGTCAGTTTGGTCTCAGTCTGACCACAAGATTATCGTCAGGGTGGGATATAATCTGTGTTGTTTTGTCTCAGTCTGACCACTATCGTCCAGGATGGGACTGAATCTGTGTTGTTTAAGGTGGTCTCAGTCAGACCCTAGATTATCGACCTGGGATATAATCTGTTTGTTCTGATGGGTCTGAACAGTTGATTATCGTCCAGGCTGGGATATAATCTGTGTTGTTTAAGGTGGGTCTGATCAAGATTTATCGCCCAGGCTAATTATCTGGCCTGTCTTGTTCTCAGTCTGACATAAGATTGGGACTGAACAGTTGAGATAGTCAGAGCTATTTTTTAAAGGTGGTTCTCTGACCAGTGTTTCCCCTGGGATATCTCCTTGGCTGGTTTAAAGGTGGTGTCTGATACAAGATTAAGCCTAGTTGGGATATAATCAATTTCAGTCTGAAAAGATGTTTAGGGTGGGATTTTGGCATAATCTGGGTCCAGTCTGACCCAAGATTATACGTCCAGGGTGGGATATATCTGCCTCGTTTAAGGTGGTCTCCAGCCTGACTGCCTGATCGTCGTGCTGTCGGATATAATCTGCCTTGTTTCGGTGGTCTCAGTCGGCCTGTCTGCTCTGGTGCTGATGGGCCTGAACAGTTCGGGTAGTCACAGGAAAGCCTACTGCCTCGTTTTGTTCTGATGGGCCCCTGAACAGTTGCCTCGTCGGTGCTGTATTGACCTGTCTTTGTTCTGATGGGGTGAACAGTTGAGGTAGTCACAGAGCTAATTATTGACCTGTCTTTGTTCTGATGGGCCAGACAGTTGCCTAGTTCAGAGCTGTATTGACCTGTCTTTGTTCTGATGGGACTGAACAGTTGAGGTAGTCACAGAGGCTAATTATTGACCTGTCTTTGTTCGATCCTACTGCCTCGAACATGCTGTAGTCGAGCTAATTATTGACCTGTCTTTGTTCTGATAGGCCTACTGCCTGGTTGGAGTAGTCACAGAGCTAATTATTGCCTGTCTTTGTTCTGATCGGCCTGAACAGTTGCCTAGTCACAGAGCTTCTTATTGACCTGTCTTTGTTCTGATGGGACGTCGGTGCTGCCATTCATCGGTGCTACTCGTTGGTGCTGTATCGGCCTACTGCCTCGTCGGTGCTGTATCGGCCTACTGCCTGGTCGGTGCTGTATCGGCCCTGCCTCGTCGGTGCTGTAACCATTACTGCCTCGTCGGTGCTGTATGGCCTACTGCGTAAATCGGTGCTGTATCGGCCTACTGCCTCGTCGGTGCTGTATTGGCCCTGCTGCCTGATCGGTGCTGTATCGGCCTACTGCCTGATCGGCTGTATCAGCCTACTGCCTCGTCGGTGCTGTATCGGCCTACTGCCTCGTCGGTGCTGTATCGGCCTACTGCCTGGAGCGGTGTGCTGTATCGGCCCCTACTGCCTCGTCGGTGCTGTATCGGCCTACTGCCTCGTCGGTGCTGTATCGGCCTACTGCCTCGTCGGTGCTGTCGGCCTACTGCCTCGTCGGTGCTGTATCGGCCTACTGCCTGGACAGTGCTGTATCGGCCTACTGCCTCGTCCCAGTGCTGTATCGGCCTACTGCCTCGTCGGCGCTGTATCGGCCTACTGCCTCGTCGGTGCCATCGGCCTACTGCCTGATCGGTGCTGTATCGGCCTACTGCCTGATCGGTGCTATATCGGCCTTTGTTACTATAGTGTTGCTGTCGGCATTACTGCCTCGTCGGTGCATTCATCGGCCTACTGCCTGTGTCGGTGCTGTTCGGCCTACTGCCTGGTCGGTGCAGCACAGCCTACTGACATCTCGGTGGCTGTCAGGACCTACTGTTCAGTATACGGTGCTGTTTAAACTGAGGTGCCTCGATCGGTTCAGTATACTACTGTCTCAACTCGGTAGTAGTAGTTCGGCCTACTGTCTCCAACTCCGTTATACATAGTTTGTTGCTATACTGTTTCAGCTAGGTAGTAGATAGTTCCAGTGTACTACTGTCTCAACTGAGGTAGTTGATAGTTCCTGTTGGCTACTGTCTCACCAAGGGTAGTAGATAGCACCTGTATGCTACTGTCTAAACTGAGGCAGTTGCTGTTTAAACTGAGGTAGTTTCAGATAGTTCCAGTATACTACTTCTAAACTGAGGTAGTATATAGTTCCAGTATACTACTGTTTCAACTGAAAGTAGATAGTTCCAGTGTACTGCTGTTTAAGAAGCTGAGGAGTAGTAGATAGTTCCAAATGCTACTGCCACAAGCTGAGGTAGTATATAGTTGCAGTATACTACTGTTTCAACTGAGGTAGTAGATAGTTCCAGTGCTACTGCCTCAACTGAGGGTAGTACTTCTGCCTCCAACTGAGTAGTAGATAGTTCCAGTCTACTACTGTCTAAACTGAGGTAGTAGATAGTTCCAGTATACTACTGTCTAAACTGAGAGTAGTACTACTGTCTAAACTGACTTTATTATATGAGATGGCAAGAATGTTTAGGTCCATAAAAGCTCCCTGTTTGATTGTGCGTACCAGCTAGTGTTAGAAAGGAGGAGGCTGGGCACTGCACGCCTAGGGCTCGGTGCTGCCGTCCTGATAGGCTGGCCATTTTTCTGCTGTCAGTACACACACACACACACACACACACACACACACACACACACACACACACACACACACACACACACACAGCCCTATCTTCCCACACCCACACACACACACACGTGGTCACCACACACACACACACATTCACACACACACACACACACAGCCACTGTTATCTTCCCTCCTTACGGCCTGATAGTGATCAGTGGTCTGATAGCCCTGGCTGCATTCTGTTATAACTCTGGCTGAGTGAGGCCTGTTATATCCCTGGCTGAGTACGGCCTGTTAGTTACAGTGAGGGCTGTTATAACCCTGGCTGAGTACGGCCTGTTATTACAGTGAGGGCTGTTATAACTCTGGCTGAGTACGGCCTGTTAGTTACAGTGAGGGCTGTTATATCCCTAGCTGAGTACGGCCTGTTAGTTACAGTGAGGGCTGTTATATCCCTGGCTGAGTACGGCCTGTTAGTTACAGTGAGGGCTGTTATATCCTGGCTGAGTACGGCCTGTTAGTTACAGTGAGGGGCTGTTATATCCCTGGCTGAGTACGGCCTGTTAGTTACAGTGAGGGCTGTTATATCCTCTGGCTGAGTACGGCCTGTTAGTTACAGTGAGGGCTGTTATAACTCTGGCTGATACTGACCTGTTAGTTACAGTGAGGGCTGTTATAACTCTGGCTGAGTACGGCCTGTGTAGTTACAGTGAGGGGCTGTTATAACTCTGGCTGCGTACGGCCTGCTAGTTACAGTGAGGCCTGTTATATCCCTGACTGAGTACGGCCTGTTAGTTACAGTGAGGGGCTGTTATATCCCTGGCTGAAGTACGGCCTGTTGATTTACAGTGAGGCCTGTTATATCCCTGGCTGAAGTACGGCCTGTTAGTTACAGTGAGGCCTGTTATAACTCTCTACGGCCTGTTGGTTACAGTGAGGACTGTTATAACCCTGGCTGACCTGTTAGTTACAGTGAGGACTGTTATAACCTGGCTGAGTACGGCCTGTTAGTTACAGTGAGGCTGTTATATTACTCTGGCTGAAATCAGTGAGGCCTGTAACCCTGGCTTACAGTGAGGGCTGTTATATTACTGGCTGAGTACGGCCTGTTAGTTACAGTGAGGCCTGTTATAACCCTGGCTGAGTACGGCTGTTAGTTACAGTAGAGGGTTATAACCTGTTATAGCCTGGCTGGCTCTGTGTACGGCCTTTTAGTTACAGTGAGGCTGTTATGCTCTCTGGCTGGTACAGTGACGGCCTGTGTAGTTACAGTGAGGGCTATACACACACACACACACACAGCCCCCACACACACACACACACACACACACACACACACACACACAGCCACTCATATCTTCCCTCCTTACATAGATAGTGATCAGTGGTCTGAAGCTGTTGGCTGCATTCTGTTATAACTCTGGCTGAGTACGGCCTGTTATATCCCTGGCTGAGTACGGCCTGTTAGTTACAGTGAGGGCTGTTATATCCCTGGCTGAGTACGGCCTGTTAGTTACAGTGAGGCCTGTCCCTGACATAACTCTGGCTGAGTACGGCCTGTTAGTTACAGTGAGGGGCTGTTATATCCCTGGCTGAGTACGGCCTGTTAGTTACAGTAAGGCTGTTATATCCCTGACTGAGTACGGCCTGTTACGGCCTGTTACAGTGAGGCCTGTTATATCCCTGACTGAGTACGGCCTGTTATTTACAGTGAGGGCTGTTATATCCCTGGCTGAGTACGGCCTGTTGAATTACAGTGAGGGCTGTTATATCCCTGGCTGAGTACGGCCTGTTAGTTTACAGTGAGGGCTGTTGTATCCCTGGCTGAGTACGGCCTGTTAGTGCACAGTGAGGCCTGTTATAACTCTGGCTGAGTACGGCCTGTTAGTTACAGTGAGGGCTGTTATAACTCTGGCTGAGTACGGCCTGTTAGTTACAGTGAGGCCTGTTATAACTCTGGCTGAGTACGGCCTGTTAGTTACAGTGAGGGCTGTTATATCCCTGACGTACTGGCCTGTTGGTTACAGTGAGGCCTGTTATATCCCTGGCTGAGTACGGCCTGTTGGTTACAGTGAGGCTGTTATAACTCTGGCTGGGAGTACGGCCTGTTAGTTACAGTGAGGACTGTTATAGCCCTGGCTGAGTACGGCCTGTTAGTTACAGTGAGGCCTGTTATAACTCTGGCTGAGTACGGCCTGTTAGTTACAGTGAGGGCTGTTATATTACTGGCTGAGTACGGCCTGTTATAACCCTGGCTGAGTACGGCCTGTTAGTTACAGTGAGGCCTGTTATAACCCTGGCTGAGTACGGCCTTTTAGTTACAGTGAGGGCTGTTATAACTCTGGCTGAGTACGGCCTGTTAGTTACAGTGAGGGCTATACACACACACACACACACACACACACAGCCCCCCCCCCCCCCCCCCCCCACACACACACACACACACACACACACACACACACAGCCACTCATATCTTCCCTCCTTACATAGATAGTGATCAGTGGTCTGAAGCTGTTGGCTGCATTCTGTTATAACTCTGGCTGAGTACGGCCTGTTATATCCCTGGCTGAGTACGGCCTGTTAGTTACAGTGAGGGCTGTTATAACCCTGGCTGAGTACGGCCTGTTAGTTACAGTGAGGCCTGTTATAACTCTGGCTGAGTACGGCCTGTTAGTTACAGTGAGGGCTGTTATATCCCTGGCTGAGTACGGCCTGTTAGTTACAGTGAGGGCTGTTATATCCCTGACTGAGTACGGCCTGTTAGTTACAGTGAGGGCTGTTATATCCCTGACTGAGTACGGCCTGTTAGTTACAGTGAGGCCTGTTATAACTCTGGCTGAGTACGGCCTGTTAGTTACAGTGAGGGCTGTTATAACTCTGGCTGAGTACGGCCTGTTAGTTACAGTGAGGGCTGTTATATCCCTGACTGAGTACGGCCTGTTAGTTACAGTGAGGGCTGTTATATCCCTGACTGAGTACGGCCTGTTAGTTACAGTGAGGGGCTGTTATAACTCTGGCTGAGTACGGCCTGTTAGTTACAGTGAGGGCTGTTATAACTCTGGCTGAGTACGGCCTGTTAGTTACAGTGAGGGCTGTTATAACCCTGGCTGAGTACGGCCTGTTAGTTACAGTGAGGGCTGTTATATCCCTGGCTGAGTACGGCCTGTTAGTTACAGTGAGGCTGTTATAACTCTGGCTGAGTACGGCCTGTTAGTTACAGTGAGGGCTGTTATAACTCTGGCTGAGTACGGCCTGTTAGTTACAGTGAGGGCTGTTAT
>NW_027035978.1:0-12258 GCF_034236695.1 Oncorhynchus nerka
CTGTTTGTCTCATGCACCGCGGTTCTGATGCTGTCTCTGTTTGTCTCTGCGTATCCGGTTCTGATAGTGTCTCTGTCCTGTTTGATGTCTGTTCCCTGCATCAGGATTAATGTTTGTTTGTCTCTGCTTACCCGGTTCTGATGCTGTCTGTGTTTGTCTCTGCGTACCCGGTTCTGATGCTGTCTCTGTTTGTCTCTGCGTACCCGGTTCTGATAGTGTCTCTGTCCTGTTTGATGTCTGTTCCCTGCATCAGGATTAATGTTTGTTTGTCTCTGCATACCCGGTTCTGATGCTGTCTCTGTTTGTCTCTGCGTACCCGGTTCTGATGCTGTCTCTGTCCTGTTTGATGTCTGTTCCCTGTCAGGATTAATGTTTGTTTGTCTCTGCGTACCCGGTTCTGATGCTGTCTGTGTTTGTCTCTGCGTACCCAGTTCTGATGCTGTCTCTGTTTGTCTCTGCGTACCCGGTTCTGATGCTGTCTCTGTTTGTCTCTGCGTACCCGGTTCTGATGCGGTCTCTGTTTGTCTCTGCGTACCCGGTTCTGACGCTGTCTCTGTCCTGTTTGATGTCTGTTCCCTGCATCAGGATTAATGTTTGTTTGTCTCTGCGTACCCGGTTCTGACGCTGTCTGTGTTTGTCTCTGCGTACCCGGTTCTGATGCTGTCTCTGTTTGTCTCTGCGTACCCAGTTCTGATGCTGTCTCTGTCCTGTTTGATGTCTGTTCCCTGCATCAGGATTAATGTTTGTTTGTCTCTGCATACCCGGTTCTGATGCTGTCTCTGTTTGTCTCTGCGTACCCGGTTCTGATGCTGTCTCTGTCCTGTTTGATGTCTGTTCCCTGTCAGGATTAATGTTTGTTTGTCTCTGCGTACCCGGTTCTGATGCTGTCTGTGTTTGTCTCTGCGTACCCAGTTCTGATGCTGTCTCTGTTTGTCTCTGCGGACCCGGTTCTGATGCTGTCTCTGTTTGTCTCTGCGTACCCGGTTCTGATGCGGTCTCTGTTTGTCTCGCATCCGGTTCTGACGCTGTCTCTGTCCTGTTTGATCTGTTCCCTGCATCAGGATTAATGTTTGTTTGTTCCCTGCTTACCCGGTTCTGATGCTGTCTGTGTTTGTTCCTGCTTAGCTCTAAACATGCTGTCTCTGCTTGTCTCTATGATCTGCTCCTGACGCTGTCTCTGTCCTGTTTGATGTCTGTTCCCTGCATCAGGATTAATGTTTGTTTGTCTCTGCGTATCTGCTCCGGTTCTGTTTGTTCCCGCACTCTGATGTTGTCTCTGTTTGTCTCTGCGTGCCCAGTTCTGATGTTGTCTGTCTGTTTGATGTCTGTTCTGCATCAGGATGTTGTTTTGTTTACCCAGGTTCTTGATGCTGTCTCTGTCCTGTTTGATGTCTAATTTCCCTGCATCAGGATTAATGTTTGTTTCCTTGCATACCCGGGTTCTGAGTCTGTCTCTGTTTGTCTCTGCGTACCCGGTTCTGATGCTGTCTCTGTCCCTGTTTGATGTCTGTTTCCTGTCAGGATTAATGTTTGTTTGTCTCTGCGTTATCCGGTTCTGATGCTGTCTGTGTTTGTCTCTGCGTACCCAGTTCTGATGCTGTCTCTGTTTGTCTCCTACGGATGCTGTTCTGTTTGTCCAGCAGTTCTGGATGCTATCTCTGTTTGTCTCGCTCTGACGCTGTCTCTGTTTGTTCTGATCTGACGCTGTCTCTGTTTGTCTCTGCGTATCGGTTCTGACGCTGTCTGTCCTGTTTGATGTCTGTTCCCTGCATCAGGATTAATGTTTTGTTTGTCTCTGCTTACCCGGTTCTGATGCTGTCTGTGTTTGCGTACCCAGTTCATGCTGTCTCTGTTTGTCTCTTACCCGGTTCTGATGCTGTCTCTGTTTGTTTCTGCGTACCCGGTTCTGATGCTGTCTCTGTTTGTCTCTGCGTACCCGGTTCTGACGCTGTCTCTGTCCTGTTTGATGTCTGTTCCCTGCATCAGGATTAATGTTTGTTTGTCTCTGCTTACCCGGTTCTGATGCTGTCTGTGTTTGTCTCTGCTTACCCGGTTCTGACGCTGTCTCTGTCCTGTTTGATGTCTGTTCCCTGCATCAGGATTAATGTTTGTTTGTCTCTGCGTACCCGGTTCTGATGCTGTCTGTGTTTGTCTCTGCGTACCCGGTTCTGACGCTGTCTCTGTTTGTCTCTGCGTACCCGGTTCTGACGCTGTCTTTGTTTGTCTCTGTTTACCCGGTTCTGATGCTGTCTCTGTTTGTCTCTGCGTACCCGGTTCTGATGCTGTCTCTGTTTGTCTCTGCCTACCCGGTTCTGATGCTGTCTCTGTTTGTCTCTGCGTACCCGGTTCTGATGCGGTCTCTGTTTGTCTCTGCGTACCCGGTTCTGACGCTGTCTCTGTCCTGTTTGATGTCTGTTCCCTGCATCAGGATTAATGTTTGTTTGTCTCTGCTTACCCGGTTCTGATGCTGTCTGTGTTTGTCTCTGCTTACCCGGTTCTGATGCTGTCTCTGTTTGTCTCTGCGTACCCGGTTCTGACGCTGTCTCTGTCCTGTTTGATGTCTGTTCCCTGCATCAGGATTAATGTTTGTTTGTCTCTGCGTACCCGGTTCTGACGCTGTCTGTGTTTGTCTCTGCGTACCCGGTTCTGATGCTGTCTCTGTTTGTCTCTGCGTACCCGGTTCTGACGCTGTCTCTGTCCTGTTTGATGTCTGTTCCCTGCATCAGGATTAATGTTTGTTTGTCTCTGCTTATCCAGTTCTGATGCTGTCTCTGTCCTGTTTGATGTCTGTTCCCTGCATCAGGATTAATGTTTGTTTGTCTCTGCGTACCCGGTTCTGATGCTGTCTCTGTTTGTCTCTGCGTACCCGGTTCTGACGCTGTCTCTGTCCTGTTTGATGTCTGTTCCCTGCACTGTGATTAATGTTTGTTTGCCCCTGCTTATCCAGTTCTGATGCTGTCTCTGTCCTGTTTGATGTCTGTTCCTGCATCAGGATTAATGTTTGTTTGTCTCTGCGTACCCGGTTCTGACGCTGTCTCTTGCTTTGTCTCTCATACCGGTTCTGATGCTGTCTGTGTTTGTCTCTGCGTGTCTGGTTCTGACGCTGTCTCTGTCCTGTTTGATGTCTGTTCCCTGTCAAGATTAATGTTTGTTTGTCTCTGCTTATCCGGTTCTGATGCTGTCTGTTTTTGTCTCTGCTTACCCGGTTCTGATGCTGTCTCTGTTTGTCTCTGCTTGCCGCCCGGTTCTGACGCTGTCTCTGTCTGTTTGATGTCTGTTCCCCTGAATCAGATTAATGTTTGTTGTCTCTGCGTAACCCGGTTCTGATGCTGTCTGTGTTTGTCTCTGCGCACCCTGCTCTGACGCTGTCTCTGTTTGTCTTCATGTACCGGTTCTGACGCTGTCTTTGTTTGTCTCTGTTTACCCGGTTCTGATGCTGTCTCTGTTTGTCTCTGCGCATCTGGTTCTGATGCTGTCTCTGTTTGTCTTTCCTGCCCAAGTTCTGATGCTGTCTCTGTTTGTCTCTCAAGGCACTGTTCTGATGCGGTCTCTGTTTGTCTCTGCGTACCCGGTTCTGACGCTGCTCTGTCCCAGTCGGATGTCCGTTCCCTCACCAGGATTAATGTTTGTTTGTCTCTGCTACCCGGTTCTGATGCTGTCTGTGTTTGTTCTCTGCTTACCCGGTTCTGATGCTGTCTCTGTTTGTCTCTGCACTCCGGTTCTGACGCTGTCTCTGTCCTGTTTGATGTCTGTTCCTGCATCAGGGATTAATGTTTGTTTGTCTCTGCGTTACCCGGTTCTGACGCTGTCTGTGTTTGTCTCTGCGTACCCGGTTCTGATGCTGTCTCTGTTTGTCTCTGCACCCAGTTCTGATGCTGTCTCTGTCCTGTTTGATGTCTGTTCCCTGCATCAGGATTAATGTTTGTTTGTCTCTGCTTATCCAGTTCTGATGCTGTCTCTGTCCTGTTTGATGTCTGTTCCTGCATCAGGATTAATGTTTGTTTGTCTCTGCGCACCCGGCTCTGATGCTGTTCTGTTTGTCTCTGCGTACCTGTTCTGACGCTGTCTCTGTCCTGTTTGATGTCTGTTCCCTGCATCAGGATTAATGTTTGTTTGTCTCTGCTTATCCAGTTCTGATGCTGTCTCTGTCCTGTTTGATGTCTGTTCCTGCATCAGATTAATGTTTGTTTGTCTCTGCGCATCTGGGCTCTGACGCTGTCTCTGTTTGTCTCTGCGCACCCGGTTCTGATGCTGTCTGTGTTTGTCTCTGCGTGCCCGGTTCTGACGCTGTCTCTGTCCTGTTTGATGTCTGTTCCCTGTCAAGATTAATGTTTGTTTGTCTCTGCTTATCCGGTTCTGATGCTGTCTGTTTTTGTCTCTGCTTACCCGGTTCTGATGCTGTCTCTGTTTGTCTCTGCTTACCCGGTTCTGACGCTGTCTCTGTCCTGTTTGATGTCTGTTCCCTGCATCAGGATTAATGTTTGTTTGTCTCTGCGTACCCGGTTCTGATGCTGTCTGTGTTTGTCTCTGCGCACCCGGGTTTCTGACGCTGTCTCTGTTTGTCTCTGCGTGCATCTGGGTTCTGACGCTGTCTTTGTTTGTCTCTGTTTACCCGGTTCTGATGCTGTCTCTGTTTGTCTCTGCGTACCCGGTTCTGATGCTGTCTCTGTTTGTCTCTGCCTACCCGGTTCTGATGCTGTCTCTGTTTGTCTCTGCGTACCCGGTTCTGATGCGATCTCTGTTTGTCTCTGCATCGGTTCTGACGCTGTCTCTGTCCTGTTTGATGTCTGTTCCCTGCATCAGGATTAATGTTTGTTTGTCTCTTGCTTACCCGGTTCTGATGCTGTCTGTGTTTTGTCTCTGCTTACCCGGTTCTGATGCTGTCTCTGTTTGTCTCTGCGCACCACAGTTCCTGACGCTGTCTCTGTCCTGTTTGATGTCTGTTCCCTGCATCAGGATTAATGTTTGTTTGTCTCTGCGCACTGCCGGTTCTGACGCTGTCTGTGTTTGTCTCTGCGCATCGGTTCTGATGCTGTCTCTGTTTGTCTCTGCGTACTCCAGTTCTGATGCTGTCTCTGTCCTGTTTGATGTCTGTTCCTGCATCAGGATTAATGTTTGTTTGTCTCTGCTTATCCAGTTCTGATGCTGTCTCTGTCCTGTTTGATGTCTGTTCCCTGCATCAGGATTAATGTTTGTTTGTCTCTAAATTACCCGGTTCTGATGCTGTCTCTGTTTGTCTCTGCGTGCGGTTCTGACGCTGTCTCTGTCCTGTTTGATGTCTGTTCCCTGCATCAGGATTAATGTTTGTTTGTCTCTGCTTATCCAGTTCTGATGCTGTCTCTGTCCTGTTTGATGTCTGTTCCCTGCATCAGGATTAATGTTTGTTTGTCTCTGCGTACCCGGTTCTGACGCTGTCTCTGTTTGTCTCTCTGCGTGACCCGATTCTGATGCTGTCTGTGTTTGTCTCTGCGTGCCCGGTTCTGACGCTGTCTCTGTCCTGTTTGATGTCTGTTCCCTGTCAAGATTAATGTTTGTTTGTCTCTGCTTATCCGGTTCTGATGCTGTCTGTTTTTGTCTCTGCTTATCCGGTTCTGATGCTGTCTCTGTTTGTCTCTGCGTACCCGGTTCTGATGCTGTCTCTGTTTGTCTCTAATTACCCGGTTCTGACGCTGTCTCTGTTTGTCTCTGCGTACCCGGTTCTGACGCTGTCTTTGTTTATCCCTGTTTACCCGGTTCTGATGCTGTCTCTGTTTGTCTCTGCGTACCCGGTTCTGATGCTGTCTCTGTTTGTCTCTGCGTACCCGGTTCCGATGCTGTCTCTGTTTGTCTCTGCGTACCCGGTTCTGACGCTGTCTCTGTCCTGTTTGATGTCTGTTCTCTGCATCAGGATTAATGTTTGTTTGTCTCTGCTTACCCGGTTCTGATGCTGTCTGTGTTTGTCTCTGCGTACCCGGTTCTGACGCTGTCTCTGTCCTGTTTGATGTCTGTTCCCTGCATCAGGATTAATGTTTGTTTGTCTCTGCTTACCCGGTTCTGATGCTGTCTGTGTTTGTCTCTGCATTACCCAGTTCTGATGCTGTCTCTGTTTGTCTCTGCTTATCCGGTTCTGATGCTGTCTGTGTTTGTCTCTGCTTATCCGGTTCTGATGCTGTCTCTGTTTGTCTCTGCGCATCCGATTCTGATGCTGTCTCTGTTGTCTCTCGTGCCGGATTCTGATGCTGTCTCTGACATCTCTAAATACCCGGTTCTGACGCTGTCTCTGTTTGTCTCTCGCACCGATTCTGACGCTGTCTCTGTTTGTCTCTGCGTACCGATTCTGACGCTGTCTCTGTCCTGTTTGATGTCTGTTCCCTGCATCAGGATTAATGTTTGTTTGTCTCTGCTTGCGGTTCTGATGCTGTCTGTGTTTGTCTCTCGTACTCCAGTTCTGATGCTGTCTCTGTTTGTCTCTGCGTACCCCAGTTCTGATGCTGTCTGTTTGTTTCTGCGTACCCGGTTCTGATGCGGTCTCTGTTTGTCTCTGCGTACCCGGTTCTGACGCTGTCTCTGTCCTGTTTGATGTCTGTTCCCTGCATCAGGATTAATGTTTGTTTGTCTCTGCTTACCCGGTTCTGATGCTGTCTGTGTTTGTCTCTGCTTACCCGGTTCTGATGCTGTCTCTGTTTGTCTCTGCGTACCCGGTTCTGACGCTGTCTCTGTCCTGTTTGATGTCTGTTCCCTGCATCAGGATTAATGTTTGTTTGTCTCTGCTTATCCAGTTCTGATGCTGTCTCTGTCCTGTTTGATGTCTGTTCCCTGCATCAGGATTAATGTTTGTTTGTCTCTGCGTACCCGGTTCTGACGCTGTCTCTGTTTGTCTCTGCGTACCCGGTTCTGATGCTGTCTGTGTTTGTCTCTGCGTGCCCGGTTCTGACGCTGTCTCTGTCCTGTTTGATGTCTGTTCCCTGTCAAGATTAATGTTTGTTTGTCTCTGC
This sequence comes from Oncorhynchus nerka, assembly GCF_034236695.1. Taxonomy (NCBI): domain Eukaryota; kingdom Metazoa; phylum Chordata; class Actinopteri; order Salmoniformes; family Salmonidae; genus Oncorhynchus; species Oncorhynchus nerka. The sequence continues at coordinate 6,975 of NW_027035978.1, forward strand.
TTATCCGGTTCTGATGCTGTCTGTTTTTGTCTCTGCTTATCCGGTTCTGATGCTGTCTCTGTTTGTCTCTGCGTACCCGGTTCTGATGCTGTCTCTGTTTGTCTCTGCGTACCCGGTTCTGACGCTGTCTCTGTTTGTCTCTGCGTACCCGGTTCTGACGCTGTCTTTGTTTGTCTCTGTTTACCCGGTTCTGATGCTGTCTCTGTTTGTCTCTGCGTACCCGGTTCTGATGCTGTCTCTGTTTGTCTCTGCGTACCCGGTTCCGATGCTGTCTCTGTTTGTCTCTGCGTACCCGGTTCTGACGCTGTCTCTGTCCTGTTTGATGTCTGTTCTCTGCATCAGGATTAATGTTTGTTTGTCTCTGCTTACCCGGTTCTGATGCTGTCTGTGTTTGTCTCTGCGTACCCGGTTCTGACGCTGTCTCTGTCCTGTTTGATGTCTGTTCCCTGCATCAGGATTAATGTTTGTTTGTCTCTGCTTACCCGGTTCTGATGCTGTCTGTGTTTGTCTCTGCGTACCCGGTTCTGATGCTGTCTCTGTTTGTCTCTGCTTATCCGGTTCTGATGCTGTCTGTGTTTGTCTCTGCTTATCCGGTTCTGATGCTGTCTCTGTTTGTCTCTGCGTACCCGGTTCTGATGCTGTCTCTGTTTGTCTCTGCGTACCCGGTTCTGATGCTGTCTCTGTTTGTCTCTGCGTACCCGGTTCTGACGCTGTCTCTGTTTGTCTCTGCGTACCCGGTTCTGACGCTGTCTCTGTTTGTCTCTGCGTACCCGGTTCTGACGCTGTCTCTGTCCTGTTTGATGTCTGTTCCCTGCATCAGGATTAATGTTTGTTTGTCTCTGCTTACCCGGTTCTGATGCTGTCTGTGTTTGTCTCTGCGTACCCAGTTCTGATGCTGTCTCTGTTTGTCTCTGCGTACCCGGTTCTGATGCTGTCTGTTTGTTTCTGCGTACCCGGTTCTGATGCGGTCTCTGTTTGTCTCTGCGTACCCGGTTCTGACGCTGTCTCTGTCCTGTTTGATGTCTGTTCCCTGCATCAGGATTAATGTTTGTTTGTCTCTGCTTACCCGGTTCTGATGCTGTCTGTGTTTGTCTCTGCTTACCCGGTTCTGACGCTGTCTCTGTCCTGTTTGATGTCTGTTCCCTGCATCAGGATTAATGTTTGTTTGTCTCTGCGTACCCGGTTCTGACGCTGTCTGTGTTTGTCTCTGCGTACCCGGTTCTGATGCTGTCTCTGTTTGTCTCTGCGTACCTAGTTCTGATGCTGTCTCTGTCCTGTTTGATGTCTGTTCCCTGCATCAGGATTAATGTTTGTTTGTCTCTGCGTACCCGGTTCTGATGCTGTCTCTGTTTGTCTCTGCGTACCCGGTTCTGACGCTGTCTCTGTCCTGTTTGATGTATGTTCCCTGCATCAGGATTAATGTTTGTTTGTCTCTGCTTACCCGGTTCTGATGCTGTCTCTGTTTGTCTCTGCGTACCCGGTTCTGATGCTGTCTCTGTTTGTTTCTGCGTACCCGGTTCTGATGCGGTCTCTGTTTGTCTCTGCGTACCCGGTTCTGACGCTGTCTCTGTCCTGTTTGATGTCTGTTCCCTGCATCAGGATTAATGTTTGTTTGTCTCTGCTTACCCGGTTCTGATGCTGTCTGTGTTTGTCTCTGCTTACCCGGTTCTGACGCTGTCTCTGTCCTGTTTGATGTCTGTTCCCTGCATCAGGATTAATGTTTGTTTGTCTCTGCGTACCCGGTTCTGACGCTGTCTGTGTTTGTCTCTGCGTACCCGGTTCTGATGCTGTCTCTGTTTGTCTCTGCGTACCTAGTTCTGATGCTGTCTCTGTCCTGTTTGATGTCTGTTCCCTGCATCAGGATTAATGTTTGTTTGTCTCTGCGTACCCGGTTCTGATGCTGTCTCTGTTTGTCTCTGCGTACCCGGTTCTGACGCTGTCTCTGTCCTGTTTGATGTCTGTTCCCTGCATCAGGATTAATGTTTGTTTGTCTCTGCGTACCCGGTTCTGACGCTGTCTCTCTTTGTCTCTGCGTACCCGGTTCTGATGCTGTCTCTGTTTGTCTCTGCGTACCCGGTTCTGATGCTGTCTCTGTTTGTCTCTGCGTACCCGGTTCTGACGCTGTCTCTGTTTGTCTCTGCGTACCCGGTTCTGACGCTGTCTCTGTTTGTCTCTGCGTACCTGGTTCTGACGCTGTCTCTGTTTGTCTCTGCGTACCCGGTTCTGACGCTGTCTCTGTCCTGTTTGATGTCTGTTCCCTGCATCAGGATTAATGTTTGTTTGTCTCTGCTTACCCGGTTCTGATGCTGTCTGTGTTTGTCTCTGCTTACCCGGTTCTGATGCTGTCTCTGTTTGTCTCTGCTTATCCGGTTCTGATGCTGTCTCTGTTTGTCTCTGCGTACCCGGTTCTGACGCTGTCTCTGTTTGTCTCTGCGTACCCGGTTCTGACGCTGTCTTTGTTTGTCTCTGTTTACCCGGTTCTGATGCTGTCTCTGTTTGTCTCTGCGTACCCGGTTCTGATGCTGTCTCTGTTTGTCTCTGCCTACCCGGTTCTGATGCTGTCTCTGTTTGTCTCTGCGTACCCCGGTTCTGATGTCTCTGTTTGTCTCTGCGCATCTGTTCTGACGCTGTCTCTGTCCTGTTTGATGTCTGTTCCCTGCATCAGGATTAATGTTTGTTTGTCTCTGCTTACCCGGTTCTGATGCTGTCTGTGTTTGTCTCTGCGTACCCGGTTCTGATGCTGTCTCTGTCCTGTTTGATGTCTGTTCCCTGCATCAGGATTAATGTTTGTTTGTCTCTGCGTACCCGGTTCTGATGCTGTCTCTGTTTGTCTCTGCGTACCCGGTTCTGATGCTGTCTCTGTTTGTCTCTGCGTACCCGGTTCTGATGCGGTCTCTGTTTGTCTCTGCGTACCCGGTTCTGACGCTGTCTCTGTCCTGTTTGATGTCTGTTCTCTGCATCAGGATTAATGTTTGTTTGTCTCTGCGTACCCGGTTCTGATGCTGTCTCTCTTCGTCTCTGTGTACCCGGTTCTGACGCTGTCTCTGTTTGTCTCTGCGTACCCAGTTCTGACGCTGTCTCTGTTTGTGTCTGCGTACCCGGTTCTGACGCTGTCTCTGTTTGTCTCTGCGTACCCGGTTCTGACGCTGTCTCTGTCCTGTTTGATGTCTGTTCCCTGCATCAGGATTAATGTTTGTTTGTCTCTGCTTACCCGGTTCTGATGCTGTCTGTGTTTGTCTCTGCTTACCCGGTTCTGATGCTGTCTCTGTTTGTCTCTGCTTATCCGGTTCTGATGCTGTCTCTGTTTGTCTCTGCGTACCCGGTTCTGACGCTGTCTCTGTTTGTCTCTGCGTACCCGGTTCTGACGCTGTCTTTGTTTGTCTCTGTTTACCCGGTTCTGATGCTGTCTCTGTTTGTCTCTGCGTACCCGGTTCTGATGCTGTCTCTGTTTGTCTCTGCGTACCCGGTTCTGATGCTGTCTCTGTTTGTCTCTGCGTACCCGGTTCTGATGCGGTCTCTGTTTGTCTCTGCGTACCCGGTTCTGACGCTGTCTCTGTCCTGTTTGATGTCTGTTCCCTGCATCAGGATTAATGTTTGTTTGTCTCTGCGTACCCGGTTCTGACGCTGTCTGTGTTTGTCTCTGCGTACCCGGTTCTGATGCTGTCTCTGTTTGTCTCTGCATACCCAGTTCTGATGCTGTCTCTGTCCTGTTTGATGTCTGTTCCCTGCATCAGGATTAATGTTTGTTTGTCTCTGCTTATCCAGTTCTGATGCTGTCTCTGTCCTGTTTGGTGTCTGTTCCCTGCATCAGGATTAATGTTTGTTTGTCTCTGCGTACCCGGTTCTGACGCTGTCTCTGTCCTGTTTGATGTCTGTTCCCTGCATCAGGATTAATGTTTGTTTGTCTCTGCGTACCCGGTTCTGACGCTGTCTCTGTTTGTCTCTGCGTACCCGGTTCTGATGCTGTCTGTGTTTGTCTCTGCGTACCCGGTTCTGACGCTGTCTCTGTCCTGTTTGATGTCTGTTCCCTGTTAAGATTAATGTTTGTTTGTCTCTGCTTATCCGGTTCTGATGCTGTCTGTGTTTGTCTCTGCTTATCCGGTTCTGATGCTGTCTCTGTTTGTCTCTGCGTACCCGGTTCTGATGCTGTCTCTGTTTGTCTCTGCGTACCCGGTTCTGACGCTGTCTCTGTTTGTCTCTGCGTACCCGGTTCTGACGCTGTCTTTGTTTGTCTCTGTTTACCCGGTTCTGATGCTGTCTCTGTTTGTCTCTGCGTACCCGGTTCTGATGCTGTCTCTGTTTGTCTCTGCGTACCCGGTTCTGATGATGTCTCTGTTTGTCTCTGCGTACCCGGTTCTGATGCGGTCTCTGTTTGTCTCTGCGTACCCGGTTCTGACGCTGTCTCTGATTGTCTCTGCGTACCCGGTTCTGACGCTGTCTCTGTTTGTCTCTGCGTACCCGGTTCTGACGCTGTCTCTGTCCTGTTTGATGTCTGTTCCCTGCATCAGGATTAATGTTTGTTTGTCTCTGCTTACCCGGTTCTGATGCTGTCTGTGTTTGTCTCTGCTTACCCGGTTCTGATGCTGTCTCTGTTTGTCTCTGCATATCCAGTTCTGATGCTGTCTCTGTTTGTCTCTGCGTACCCGGTTCTGATGCTGTCTCTGTTTGTCTCTGCGTACCCGGTTCTGATGCTGTCTCTGTTTGTCTCTGCGTACCCGGTTCTGATGCTGTCTCTGTTTGTCTCTGCGTACCCGGTTCTGATGCTGTCTCTGTCCTGTTTGATGTCTGTTCCCTGCATCAGGATTAATGTTTGTTTGTCTCTGCTTACCCGGTTCTGATGCTGTCTGTGTTTGTCTCTGCTTACCCGGTTCTGATGCTGTCTGTGTTTGTCTCTGCGTACCCAGTTCTGACACTGTCTCTGTTTGTCTCTGCGTACCCAGTTCTGACGCTGTCTCTGTTTGTCTCTGCGTACCCGGTTCTGATGCTGTCTGTGTTTGTCTCTGCTTACCCGGTTCTGATGCTGTCTGTGTTTGTCTCTGCGTACCCAGTTCTGACACTGTCTCTGTTTGTCTCTGCGTACCCAGTTCTGACGCTGTCTCTGTTTGTCTCTGCGTACCCGGTTCTGACACTGTCTCTGTCCTGTTTGATGTCTGTTCCCTGCATCAGGATTAATGTTTGTTTGTCTTTGCTTATCCGGTTCTGATGCTGTCAGTGTTTGTCTCTGCGTACCGGTTCTGATGCTGTCTGTGTTTGTCTCTCGTACCCGGTTCTGACACTGTCTCTG
>NW_027035979.1:0-12258 GCF_034236695.1 Oncorhynchus nerka
CTTTATATCATGCTATATAAAGCATTTGTGAATTCACAGGGTCCCAATTTTGGATGTGCTCAAATAAATTGGGATCTTGACAGATACACTACATATATCCTGACTGAGTTTACAGCACCCCTAGCCTTCAAATGGAGAGCACATAATGGCTCCCACTCTGTGACTGGTGATGTAGGGTGAAGTTGACTCTAGACGCTGATCTTGAGTCAGTTTAGCATTTCCACCTCAAAAGGTTAAGGTTAGGATCGGGGGAGGGATTGCTGATCATAGATCTATACCGAGGGGAAACTTCCCAGAGTTTGACTGGCCACCGACGACCATATACAATGCATTACGAACATTTTCACACCCCTTCACTTTTTACACATTTTGTTGCGTTACAGCCTTGTTCTAAAATTGATTAAAACATTTTTTCTGTCATCAATCTGCACACAATACCACATATTAAAAAGCAAAAACCGTTTTTTTTTAATTTTACCAAATTTTTACACAAATAATCCACTTACATGCAGGGAGGACAAAAAGAAAAACCTATTATTGACTTTCAAATGAATCATTAGACACAGTTTAACACAATAGTAACACTAAGACATGGCTTTGAAATATACTTGAGGCCAAAGAGTAACAAGTAGGCTAGCTAACCAGAGAGAGAAGAGGAAACTGTGGCTGTCAGAGTGAGATGGGAGGGAGAACAGTAGCAGGGTTAGTAGTTTCCTGGGTCTGTGAGGTCCGAGTGAGATGGGAGGGAGAACATTAGCAGGGTTAGTAGTTTCCTGTATCTGTGAGGTCCGAGTGAGATGGGAGGGAGAACAGTAGCAGGGTTAGTAGTTTCCTGTATCTGTGAGGTCAGAGTGAGATGGGAGGGAGAACAGTAGACAGGTTAGTAGTTTCCTGGGTCTGTGAGGTCAGAGTGAGATGGGAGGGAGAACAGTAGCAGGGTTATTTGTTTCCTGGGTCTGTGAGGTCAGAGTGAGATGGGAGGGAGAGCAGTAGCAGGGTTAGTAGTTTCCTGGGTCTGTGAGGTCAGAGTGAGATGGGAGGGACCGCTCAATCTATCAACCACAATGAGGAGAGCACTGTCTCGTTCAAGGCCGACTAGATTGTATTTGAGTTGCCCACAGCAACAAATGGGCATCAAATTGGTATATCATATGATGTGTGTAAACTGATATGTTAAACACCAATCCAGGAGTTGTGAAATCTGGCAGGAGACTTCAATGTAGTCCGCCTGGAACGTGGCCAACAATATGAGTGGTGTTGGAGGAAAGACTTGGTAAAAATAGGGTGACCAGATGTCCCCGTTTTCCGGGGACAGTCCCCGTTTTTGGTAGCCTGTCCCCAGCTGGAGCCGTCCCCGTTTTTAACAGTGTATTAAAACAGAGGAAATAATATTTTACGGGCAAGAAAATGAAAATCCTACCGGTTGACGTCTCAATCGTTGTGCTTGCTCTCCAGCAGAGGCTGTCGATAGCAGCTTCATTCACTCTTCTTCTTCTTACCTAACTACTTGATGTCGCACAGTTTTACAGAGAACTTTGTGTGGAAAATCGCCAGAAGATAGCAAGGGTTTTCTTTTAGAGATGGAGAGGAGGAAGACTGATAGGAAGAAGAGTGAAAGAGAGAGAGGAGGAAATGGAAAGATATGGTTACAGAGCCTGCCACTTTATTATTCCAAACAATGTTTTTGAGATACAGACTTCTACAGATGCACAATCGAGAGCATCCTGTCGGGGCTGTATCACCGCCTGGTACGGCAACTGCTCCGCCACAACCGTAAGGCCTCCAGAGGGTAGTGAGGTTCTGCAACGCATCACCGGGGAAAACTACCTGCCCTCCAGGACACCTACTCCACCCTGATGTCACAGGAAGGCCATAGATCATCAAGGACAACAACCACCCGAGCCCCTGCCTGTTCACCCCGCTATCATTCAGAAGGCGAGGTCAGTACAGGCATCTGTGCCAGGGACCGAGACTGAAAAGCAGCTTCATTCCAAGGCCATCAGACAGTTAAACAGCCACCAATAACATTGAGTGGCTGCTACCAACACACTGATTCCAGCCACTTTAATAATGGGAATTGATGGAAATTGATGTAAAATATCCCTAGCCACTTTAAACACAATGCTACTTAATATAATGTTTACATACCCTTACATTACTCATCTCATATGTATATACTGTACTCGATACCATCTACTGCATCTTGCCTACGCTGTTCTGTACCATCACTCATTCATATCTTTATGTACATATTCTTTATCCCTTTACACTTGTGTGTATAAGGTAGTAGTTTTGTAATTGCTAGGTTAGATTACTTGCTGGTTATTACTGCGTTATCGTAACTAGAAGCACAAACATTTCGCCACTCGCATTAACATCTGCTAACCATGTGTATGTGACAATAAATGTGATTTGATTTGATAGAAAGTAGATGTTAACTGTCATATCACCCACTGTCTATCCACAGGTTAACTGTCATAACATCTACTGTCTATCCACAGGTTAACTGTCATAACCTCCACTGTCTATCCACAGGTTAACTGTCGCCATAACATCTACTGTCTATCCACAGGTTAACTGCCATAACCTCCACTGTCTATCCACAGGTTAACTGCCATAACCTCCACTGTCTATCCACAGGTTAACTGTCATAACATCCACTGTCTATCCACAGGTTAACTGGTCATAACATCTACTGTCTATCCACAGGTTAACTGCCATAACCTCCACTGTCTATCCACAGGTTAACTTGTCATATACTCCACTGTCTATCCACAGGTTAACTGTCATAGCATCTACTGGTTCTATCCACAGGTTAACTGTCATAACCTCCACTGTCTATCCACAGGTTAATCATAACATCCACTGTCTATCCACAGGTAAACTGTCATAACATCCACTCTCTATCCACAGGTTAACTGTCATAACCTCCACTGTCTATCCACAGGTTAACTGTCATATCATCCACTGTCTAACCACAGGTTAACTGTCATAACATCCACTGTCTATCCACAGGTTAACTGTCATAACATCCACTGTCTATCCACAGGTTAACTGTCATAACATTTACTGTCTATCCACAGGTTAATGTCATACCATCTACTGTCTATCCACAGGTTAACTGTCATAACATCTACTGTCTATCCACAGATTAACTGTCATAACCTCCACTGTCTATCCACAGGTTAACTGTCGTAACATCTACTGTCTATCCACAGGTTAACTGTCATAACCTCCACTGTCTATCCACAGGTTAACTGTCATAACCTCCACTGTCTATCCACAGCTTAACTGCCATAACCTCCACTGTCTATCCACAGGTTAACTGTCATAACATCCACTGTCTATCCACAGGTTAACTGTCATAACATCTACTGGTTCTATCCACAGGTTAACTGCCATAACTCCTCCACTGTCTATCCACAGGTTAACTGTCATATACTCCACTGTCTATCCACAGGTTAACTGTCATAGCATCTACTGTCTATCCACAGGTTAACTCTCATAACATCCACTGTCTATCCACAGGTAAACTGTCATAGCATCTACTGTCTATCCACAGGTTAACTCTCATAACATCCACTGTCTATCCACAGGTAAACTGTCATAACATCCACTCTCTATCCACAGGTTAACTGTCATAACCTCCACTGTCTATCCACAGGTTAACTGTCATATCATCCACTGTCTAACCACAGGTTAACTGTCATAACATCCACTGTCTATCCACAGGTTAACTGTCATAACATCCACTGTCTATCCACAGGTTAACTGTCATAACATCTACTGTCTATCCACAGGTTAATGTCATACTATCTACTGTCTTATCCACAGGTTAACTGTCATAACATCTACTGTCTATCCACAGGTTAACTGTCATAACATCTACTGTCTATCCACAGATTAACTGTCATAACCTCCACTGTCTATCCACAGGTTAACTGTCGTAACATCTACTGTCTATCCACAGGTTAACTGTCATAACCTCCACTGTCTATCCACAGGTTAACTGTCGTAACATCTACTGTCTATCCACAGGTTAACTGTCATAACATCTACTGTCTATCCACAGGTTAACTGTCATAACATCCACTGTCTATCCACAGGTTAACTGTCATAACATCTACTGTCTATCGACAGGTTAACTGCCATAACCTCCACTGTCTATCCACAGGTTAACTGTCATAACATCCACTGTCTATCCACAGGTTAACTGTCATAACATCTACTGTCTATCCACATGTTAACTGTCATAACCTCCACTGTCTATCCACAGGTTAACTGTCATATCATCCACTGTCTATCCACAGGTTAACTGTCATAACCTCCACTGTCTATCCACAGGTTAACTGTCATAACATCTACTGTCTATCCACAGGTTAACTGCCATAACTCCACTGTCTATCCACAGGTTAACTGTTATAACCTCCACTGTCTATCCACAGGTTAACTGCCATAACTCCACTGTCTATCCACAGGTTAACTGTCATAACATCTACTGTCTATCCACAGGTTAACTTGCCATAACCTCCACTGTCTATCCACAGGTTAACTGCCATAACCTCCACTGTCTATCCACAGGTTAACTGCCATAACCTCCACTGTCTATCCACAGGTTAACTGTCATATCATCCACTGTCTATCCACAGGTTAACTGTCATAACTCCACTGTCTATCCACAGGCTAACTGTCATAACATCTACTGTCTATCCACAGGTTAACTGCCATAACCTCCACTGTCTATCCACAGGTTAACTGCCATAACCTCCACTGTCTATCCACAGGTTAACTGTCATATCATCCACTGTCTATCCACAGGTTAACTGTCATAACATCTACTGTCTATCCCACAGGTTAACTGCCATAACCTCCACTGTTCATCCACAGGTTAACTGTCATATCATCCACTGTCTATCCACAGGTTAACTGTCATAACCTCCACCGTTCATCCACAGGTTAACTGTCATAACATCTACTGTCTATCCACAGGTTAACTGTCATAACATCTACTGCTCTATCCACAGGTTAACTGCCATAACCTCCACTGTCTATCCACAGGTTAACTGTCATATCATCCACTGTCTATCCACAGGTTAACTGTCATAACCTCCACTGTCTATCCACAGGTTAACTGTCATAACATCTACTGTCTATCCACAGGTTAACTGCCATAACCTCCACTGTCTATCCACAGGTTAACTGCCATAACCTCCACTGTCTATCCACAGGTTAACTGTCATATCATCCACTGTCTATCCATGGTGTTAACTGTCATAACCTCCACTGTCTATCCACACAGGTTAACTGTCATAACATCTACTGTTCATCCACAGGTTAACTGCCATAACCTCCACTGGTTCATCCACAGGCTAGTCCGCTTACTCATCCACTGTCTATCCACAGGTTAACTGCCATAACCTCCACTGTCTATTCACAGGTTAACTGGCATAACCTCCACTGTCTATCCACAGGTTAACTGTCATAACATCCACTGTCTATCCACAGGTTAACTGTCATATCATCCACTGTCTATCCACAGGTTAACTGTCATAACATCCACTGTCTATCCACAGGTTAACTGTCATAACTGTCTATCCACAGGTTAACTGTCATAACATCCACTGTCATCCACAGGTTAACTGTCATATCATCCACTGTCTATCCACAGGTTAACTGTCATAACATCTACTGTCATCCACAGGTTAACTGCCATAACCTCCACTGTCTATCCACAGGTTAACTGTCATATCATCCACTGTCTATCCACAGGTTAACTGTCATATCATCCACTGTCTATCCACAGGTTAACTGTCATAACATCTACTGTTCATCCACAGGTTAACTGTCATAACATCCACTGTCTATCCACAGGTTAACTGTCATAACATCCACTATCTATCCACAGGTTAACTGTCATATCATCCACTATCTATCCACAGGTTAACTGTCATAACCTCCACTGTCTATCCACAGGTTAACTGCCATAACCTCCACTGTCTATCCACAGGTTAACTGCCATAACATCCACTGTCTATCCACAGGTTAAATTTCATACCATCTACTGTCTATCCACAGGTTAACTGTCATAACCTCCACTGTCTATCCACAGGTTAACTGTCATTCACTGTCTATCCACAGGTTAACTGCCATAACCTCCACTGTCTATCCACAGGTTAACTGTCATAACATCCACTGTCTATCCACAGGTTAATGTCCATATCCACATCTGGCATAACCTCCACTGTCTATCCACAGGTTAACTGTCATAACATCCACTATCCACAGGTTAACTGTCATATCATCCACTGTCTATCCACAGGTTAACTGTCATAACATCCACTGTCTAATCCACAGGTTAACTCTCATAACATCCACTGTCTATCCACAGGTTAACTCTCATAACATCCACTGTCTATCCACAGGTTAACTGTCATAACATCCATCATCCACAGGTTAACTGTCAGTAACATCCACTGTCTATCCACAGGTTAACTGTCATAACCTCCACTGTCTATCCACAGGTTAACTGTCATCATCCACTGTCTATCCACAGGTTAACTGTCATATCATCCACTGTCTATCCACAGGCTTAACTGTCATAACATCTACTGTCTATCCACAGGTTTGCCATAACCTCCACTGTCTATCCACAGGTTAACTGCCATAACATCCTAATGTCTATCCACAGGTTAACTGCCATAACCTCCACTGTCTATCCACAGGTTAACTGTCATATCATCCACTGTCTATCCACAGGTTAACTCTCATAAACATCCACTGTCTATCCACAGGTTAACTGTCATAACATCTACTGTCTATCCACAGGTTAACTGTCATAACCTCCACTGTCTATCCACAGGTTAACTGTCATAACCTCCACTGTCTATCCACAGGTTAACTGTCATATCATCCACTGTCTATCCACATAATCATCCACTGTCTATCCACAGGTTAATGTCATAACATCTACTGTCTATCCACAGGTTAACTGCCATAACCTCCACTGTCTATCCACAGGTTAACTGTCATATCATCCACTGTCTATCCACAGGTTAACTGCCATCTCCACTGTCTATCCACAGGTTAACTGGCATAACCTCCACTGTCTATCCACAGGTTAACTGTCATAACATCCACTGTCTATCCACAGGTTAACTGTCATATCATCCACTGTCTATCCACAGGTTAACTGTCATAACATCCACTGTCTATCCACAGGTTAACTCTCATAACATCCACTGTCTATCCACAGGTTAACTCATAACATCCACTGTCTATCCACAGGTTAACTGTCATAACATCCACTGTCTATCCACAGGTTAACTGTCATAACATCCACTGTCTATCCACAGGTTAACTGTCATAACATCCACTGTCTATCCACAGGTTAATGTCATACCATCTAAGTCTATCCACAGGTTAAGTGTCGTAACATCTACTGTCTATCCACAGGTTAACTGTCATAACATCCACTGTCTATCCACAGGTTAACTGTCATAACATCCACTGTCTATCCACAGGTTAACTGTCATATCATCCACTGTCTATCCACAGGTTAACTCTCATAACATCCACTGTCTATCCACAGGTTAACTGTCATAACAACTATCATCCACAGGTTAACTGTCATTACCTCCACATCTATCCAGGTTAACTGTCATAACCTCCACTGTCTTTCCACAGGTTAACTGTCATACCCTCCACTGTCTATCCACAGGTTATCTGTCATAACATCCACTGTCTATCCACAGGTTAATTTCATACCATCTACTGTCTATCCACAGGTTAACTGTCATAACGTCCACTGTCTATCCACAGGTTAACTGTCATAACATCCACTGTCTATCCACAGGTTAACTGTCATAACATCCACTGTCTATCCACAGGTTAATGTCATAACATCCAAGTCTATCCACAGGTTAACGAATGTCATAACAACCATCATACCCTGTCTATCCACAGGTTAAGTCATAACATCTACTGTCTATCCACAGGTTAACTGTCATAACATCCACTGTCTATCCACAGGTTAACTGTCATAACATCCACTGTCTATCCACAGGTTAACTGTCATAACATCCACCGTCTATCCACAGGTTAACCTCATAACATCCACTGTCTATCCACAGGTTAACTGTCATAACATCCACTCATCTATCCACAGGTTAACTGTCATAACATCCACCATTCATCCACAGGTTAACTGTCATAACCATCCACTGTCTATCCACAGTTAACTCATAACATCCACTGTCTATCCACAGGTTAACTGTCATAACATCCACTGTCTATCCACAGGTTAACATCCACTGTCTATCCACAGGTTAACTGTCATAACATCCACTGTCTATCCACAGGTTAACTGTCATAACATCCACTATCTATCCACAGGTTAACTGTCATAACCTCCACTGTCTATCCACAGGTTAACTGTCATAACCTCCAGTGTCAAACATCCTATCCACAGGTTAACTGTCATAACATCCACTGTTCTCCACAGGTTAATGTCATATCATCCACTGTCTATCCACAGGTTAACTCTCATAACCTCCACTGTCTATCCACAGGTTAACTGTCATAACATCCACTGTCTATCCACAGGTTAACTGTCATAACCTCCACTGTCTATCCACAGGTTAACTGTCATCCACATCCACAGGTTAACTGTCATAACATCATCCACAGGTTAACTGGCATAATCATCCACTGTCTATCCACAGGTTAACTGTCATAACATCCACTGTCTATCCACAGGTTAACTGTCATAACATCCACTGTCTATCACAGGTTAACTGTCAGCAATATCCACTGTCTAACAGGTTAACTCTATCATAACATCCACTGTCTATCCACAGGTTAACTGTCATAACATCCACTGTCTATCCACAGGTTAACTGTCATAACATCCACTGTCTATCCACAGGTTAACTGTCATAACATCCACTGTCTATCCACAGGTTAACTGTCATAACATCCACTGTCTATCCACAGGTTAATGTCATACCATCTAAGTCTATCCACAGGTTAAGTGTCGTAACATCTACTGTCTATCCACAGGTTAACTGTCATAACATCCACTGTCTATCCACAGGTTAACTGTCATAACATCCACTGTCTATCCACAGGTTAACTGTCATATCATCCACTGTCTATCCACAGGTTAACTCTCATAACATCCACTGTCTATCCACAGGTTAACTGTCATAACATCCACTATCTATCCACAGGTTAACTGTCATTACCTCCACTATCTATCCACAGGTTAACTGTCATAACCTCCACTGTCTATCCACAGGTTAACTGTCATAACCTCCACTGTCTATCCACAGGTTAACTGTCATAACATCCACTGTCTATCCACAGGTTAATTTCATACCATCCATCCACAGGTTAACTGTCATAACTCCACTGTCTATCCACAGGTTAACTGTCATAACCTCCACTGTCTATCCACAGGTTAACGTCATAACATCCACTGTCTATCCACAGGTTAATGTCATACCATCTAAGTCTATCCACATCCACTGTCTATCCACAGATTAACTGTCATAACATCCACTGTCTATCCACAGGTTAACTGTCATATCATCCACTGTCTATCCACAGGTTAATCATAACATCCTCTGTCTATCCACAGGTTAACTGTCATAACATCCACTATCTATCCACAGGTTAATGTCATAATCCACCACCCCCACAGGTTAACTGTCATAACCTCCACTGTTCTATCCACAGGTTAAGTCATAACATCCACTGTTCATCCACAGGTTAACTGCCATAACATCCACTGTCTATCCACAGGTTAACTGTCATAACATCCACTGTCTATCCACAGGTTAACTGTCATAACATCCACTGTCTATCCACAGGTTAACTGTCATATCATCCACTGTCTATCCACAGGTTAACTCTCATAACATCCACTGTCTATCCACAGGTTAACTGTCATAACATCCACTATCTATCCACAGGTTAACTGTCATAACCTCCACTATCTATCCACAGGTTAACTGTCATAACCTCCACTGTCTATCCACAGGTTAACTGTCATAACCTCCACTGTCTATCCACAGGTTAATTTCATACCATCTACTGTCTATCCACAGGTTAACTGCCATAACCTCCACCGCTCTATCCACAGGTTAACTGTCATAACATCCACTGTCTATCCACAGGTTAACTGTCATATCATCCACTGTCTATCCACAGGTTAACTCTCATAACATCCACTGTCTATCCACAGGTTAACTGTCATAACATCCACTATCTATCCACAGGTTAACTGTCATAACCTCCACTATCTATCCACAGGTTAACTGTCATAACCTCCACTGTCTATCCACAGGTTAACTGTCATAACCTCCACTGTCTATCCACAGGTTAACTGTCATAACATCCACTGTCTATCCACAGGTTAATTTCATACCATCTACTGTCTATCCACAGGTTAACTGTCATAACCTCCACTGTCTATCCACAGGTTAACTGTCATAACCTCCACTGTCTATCCACAGGTTAACTGTCATAACATCCACTGTCTATCCACAGGTTAATGTCATACCATCTAAGTCTATCCACAGGTTAAGTGTCGTAACATCTACTGTCTATCCACAGATTAACTGTCATAACATCCACTGTCTATCCACAGGTTAACTGTCATATCATCCACCGTCTATCCACAGGTTAACTCTCATAACATCCTCTGTCTATCCACAGGTTAACTGTCATAACATCCACTATCTATAATGGGTTAACTGTCATAACCTCCACTGTCTATCCACAGGTTAACTGTCATAACCTCCACTGTCTATCCACAGGTTAACTGTCATAACATCCACTGTCTATCCACAGGTTAACTGCCATAACATCCACTGTCTATCCACAGGTTAACTCTCATAACATCCACTGTCTATCCACAGGTTAACTGTCATAACATCCACTGTCTATCCACAGGTTAACTGTCATATCATCCACTGTCTATCCACAGGTTAACTCTCATAACATCCACTGTCTATCCACAGGTTAACTGTCATAACATCCACTATCTATCCACAGGTTAACTGTCATAACCTCCACTGTCTATCCACAGGTTAACTGTCATAACCTCCACTGTCTATCCACAGGTTAACTGTCATAACATCCACTGTCTATCCACAGGTTAATTTCATACCATCTACTGTCTATCCACAGGTTAACTGCCATAACCTCCACCGTCTATCCACAGGTTAACTGTCATAACATCTACTGTCTATCCACAGGTTAACTGTCATAACCTCCACTGTCTATCCACAGGTTAACTGTCATAACATCCACTGTCTATCCACAGGTTAACTGTCATAACCTCCACTGTCTATCCACAGGTTAACTGTCATAACATCCACTGTCTATCCACAGGTTAACTGTCATAACACCCACTGTCTATCCACAGGTTAACTGTCATAACATCCACTGTCTATCCACAGGTTAACTCTCATAACATCCACTGTCTATCCACAGGTTAACTGTCATATCATCCACTGTCTATCCACAGGTTAACTGTCATAACCTCCACTGTATATCCACAGGTTAACTGTCATAACATCTACTGTCTATCCACAGGTTAACTGCCATAACCTCCACTGTCTATCCACAGGTTAACTGTCATATCATCCACTGTCTATCCACAGGTTAACTGCCATAACCTCCACTGTCTATCCACAGGTTAACTGGCATAACCTCCACTGTCTATCCACAGGTTAACTGTCATAACATCCACTGTCTATCCACAGGTTAACTGTCATATCATCCACTGTCTATCCACAGGTTAACTGTCATAACATCCACTGTCTATCCACAGGTTAACTCTCATAACATCCACTGTCTATCCACAGGTTAACTCTCATAACATCCACTGTCTATCCACAGGTTAACTGTCATAACATCCACTGTCTATCCACAGGTTAACTGTCATAACATCCACTGTCTATCCACAGGTTAACTGTCATAACATCCACTGTCTATCCACAGGTTAATGTCATACCATCTAAGTCTATCCACAGGTTAAGTGTCGTAACATCTACTGTCTATCCACAGGTTAACTGTCATAACATCCACTGTCTATCCACAGGTTAACTGTCATAACATCCACTGTCTATCCACAGGTTAACTGTCATATCATCCACTGTCTATCCACAGGTTAACTCTCATAACATCCACTGTCTATCCACAGGTTAACTGTCATAACATCCACTATCTATCCACAGGTTAACTGTCATTACC
>NW_027035980.1:0-12262 GCF_034236695.1 Oncorhynchus nerka
GACTAGACTGTTAGACTAGACTGTTAGACTTAGACTGTTAGACTGTTAGACTAGACTGTTAGACTAGACTGTTAGACTAGACTGTTAGACTGTTAGACTAGACTGTTAGACTAGACTGTTAGACTGTTAGACTAGACTGTTAGACTAGACTGTTAGACTAGACTGTTAGACTGTTAGACTAGACTGTTAGACTAGACTGTTAGACTAGACTGTTAGACTGTTAGACTAGACTGTTAGATTAGACTGTTAGACTAGACTGTTAGACTAGACTGTTAGACTAGACTGTTAGATTAGACTGTTAGACTAGACTGTTAGACTGTTAGACTAGACTGTTAGACTGTTAGACTAGACTGTTAGACTAGACTGTTAGACTGTTAGACTAGACTGTTAGATTAGACTGTTAGACTAGACTGTTAGACTAGACTGTTAGACTAGACTGTTAGACTAGACTGTTAGACTGTTAGATTAGACTGTTAGACTAGACTGTTAGACTGTTAGAGACTGTTAGACTGTTAGACTAGACTGTTAGACTAGACTGTTAGACTAGACTGTTAGACTAGACTGTTAGACTGTTAGACTAGACTGTTAGACTAGACTGTTAGACTGTTAGACTGTTAGACTAGACTGTTAGACTGTTAGACTAGACTGTTAGATTAGACTGTTAGACTGTTAGACTAGACTGTTAGACTAGACTGTTAGACTAGACTGTTAGACTGTTAGACTAGACTGTTAGATTAGACTGTTAGACTAGACTGTTAGACTGTTAGACTAGACTGTTAGACTGTTAGACTAGACTGTTAGACTAGACTGTTAGACTGTTAGACTAGACTGTTAGATTAGACTGTTAGACTAGACTGTTAGACTGTTAGATTAGACTGTTAGACTAGACTGTTAGACTAGACTGTTAGACTGTTAGACTAGACTGTTAGACTAGACTGTTAGACTAGACTGTTAGACTGTTAGACTGTTAGACTGTTAGACTAGACTGTTAGTAAAGACTGTTAGACTAGACTGTTAGACTAGACTGTTAGACTGTTAGACTAGACTGTTAGACTAGACTGTTAGACTAGACTGTTAGACTGTTAGACTAGACTGTTAGATTAGACTGTTAGACTAGACTGTTAGACTAGACTGTTAGACTAGACTGTTAGACTAGACTGTTAGACTGTTAGACTAGACTGTTAGACTGTTAGACTAGACTGTTAGATTAGACTGTTAGATTAGACTGTTAGACTAGACTGTTAGACTAGACTGTTAGACTGTTAGATTAGACTGTTAGACTGTTAGACTGTTAGACTAGACTGTTAGACTAGACTGTTAGACTAGACTGTTAGACTGTTAGACTAGACTGTTAGACTAGACTGTTAGACTAGACTGTTAGACTAGACTGTTAGACTGTTAGACTAGACTGTTAGACTAGACTGTTAGACTAGACTGTTAGACTGTTAGACTAGACTGTTAGATTAGACTGTTAGACTAGACTGTTAGACTGTTAGACTAGACTGTTAGACTAGACTGTTAGACTGTTAGACTAGACTGTTAGACTGTTAGATTAGACTGTTAGACTAGACTGTTAGACTAGACGACTAGACTGTTAGACTGTTAGACTAGACTGTTAGACTAGACTGTTAGACTAGACTGTTAGACTGTTAGACTGTTAGACTGTTAGACTAGACTGTTAGTAAAGACTGTTAGACTAGACTGTTAGACTGTTAGACTGTTAGACTAGACTGTTAGACTAGACTGTTAGACTAGACTGTTAGACTGTTAGACTGTTAGACTAGACTGTTAGACTGTTAGACTAGACTGTTAGATTAGACTGTTAGACTAGACTGTTAGACTGTTAGACTAGACTGTTAGACTGTTAGACTAGACTGTTAGACTGTTAGACTAGACTGTTAGACTAGACTGTTAGACTAGACTGTTAGACTGTTAGACTGTTAGATAGACTGTTAGACTAGACTGTTAGACTAGACTGTTAGACTGTTAGACTAGACTGTTAGATTAGACTGTTAGACTAGACTGTTAGACTGTTAGACTAGACTGTTAGACTAGACTGTTAGACTAGACTGTAGACTAGACTGTTAGACTAGACTGTTAGAGCTGTTAGACTAGACTGTTAGACTAGACTGTTAGACTAGACTGTTAGACTGTAGACTGTTAGACTGTTAGACTAGACTGTTAGACTAGACTGTTAGACTAGACTGTTAGACTGTTAGACTAGACTGTTAGACTAGACTGTTAGACTAGACTGTTAGACTAGACTGTTAGACTAGACTGTTAGACTGTTAGACTAGACTGTTAGACTAGACTGTTAGACTAGACTGTTAGACTGTTAGACTAGACTGTTAGACTAGACTGTTAGACTAGACTGTTAGACTAGACTGTTAGGCTAGACTGTTAGATTAGACTGTTAGACTAGACTGTTAGACTGTTAGACTAGACTGTTAGTAGCATTAGACTAGACTGTTAGACTAGACTAGACTAGACTGTTAGACTAGACTGTTAGACTAGACTGTTAGACTGTTAGACTGTTAGACTAGACTGTTAGACTAGACTGTTAGACTGTTAGATTAGACTGTTAGACTGTTAGACTGTTAGACTGTTAGACTAGACTGTTAGACTAGACTGTTAGACTAGACTGTTAGACTGTTAGACTAGACTGTTAGACTAGACTGTTAGACTAGACTGTTAGTAAAGACTGTTAGACTAGACTGTTAGACTAGACTGTTAGACTGTTAGACTAGACTGTTAGACTAGACTGTTAGACTAGACTGTTAGACTGTTAGACTAGACTGTTAGATTAGACTGTTAGACTAGACTGTTAGACTGACTGTTAGACTGTTAGACTAGACTGTTAGACTAGACTGTTAGACTGTTAGACTGTTAGACTAGACTGTTAGACTGTTAGACTAGACTGTTAGATTAGACTGTTAGACTAGACTGTTAGAGCTGTTAGACTAGACTGTTAGACTGTTAGAGCTAGACTGTTAGACTAGACTGTTGAGCTAGACTGTTAGACTGGACTGTTAGACTGTTAGACTGTTAGACTAGACTGTTAGACTAGACTGTTAGACTGTTAGATTAGACTGTTAGACTAGACTGTTAGACTAGACTGTTAGACTGTTAGACTAGACTGTTAGACTGTTAGACTAGACTGTTAGACTGTTAGACTAGACTGTTAGACTAGACTGTTAGACTAGACTGTTAGACTAGACTGTTAGACTAGACTGTTAGACTAGACTGTTAGACTAGACTGTTAGACTGTTAGACTAGACTGTTAGACTAGACTGTTAGACTGTTAGACTAGACTGTTAGATTAGACTGTTAGACTAGACTGTTAGAGCTAGACTGTTAGACTGTTAGACTAGATGTTAGACTAGACTGTTAGACTGTTAGACTAGACTGTTAGACTAGACTGTTAGACTGTAGACTGTTAGACTGTTAGACTAGACTGTTAGACTAGACTGTTAGACTAGACTGTTAGACTGTTAGACTAGACTGTTAGACTAGACTGTTAGACTAGACTGTTAGACTGTTAGACTAGACTGTTAGACTGTTAGACTAGACTGTTAGACTAGACTGTTAGACTAGACTGTTAGACTGTTAGACTAGACTGTTAGATTAGACTGTTAGACTAGACTGTTAGACTGTTAGACTGTTAGACTAGACTGTTAGACTAGACTGTTAGACTAGACTGTTAGACTGTTAGACTGTTAGACTAGACTGTTAGACTGTTAGACTAGACTGTTAGATTAGACTGTTAGACTAGACTGTTAGACTAGACTGTTAGACTGTTAGACTAGACTGTTAGACATGAGACTGTTAGACTAGACTGTTAGACTGTTAGACTGTTAGACTAGACTGTTAGACTGTTAGACTAGACTGTTAGATTAGACTGTTAGACTAGACTGTTAGACTAGACTGTTAGACTGTTAGACTAGACTGTTAGACTGTTAGACTAGACTGTTAGACTAGACTGTTAGACTAGACTGTTAGACTGTTAGATTAGACTGTTAGACTAGACTGTTAGACTGTTAGACTGTTAGACTAGACTGTTAGACTAGACTGTTAGACTAGACTGTTAGACTAGACTGTTAGACTAGACTGTTAGTAAAGACTGTTAGACTAGACTGTTAGACTGTTAGACTAGACTGTTAGACTAGACTGTTAGACTAGACTGTTAGACTGTTAGACTAGACTGTTAGACTAGAGCTAGACTAGATTAGACTGTTAGACTAGACTGTTAGACTAGACTGTTAGACTGTTAGACTAGACTGTTAGACTAGACTGTTAGACTGTTAGACTAGACTGTTAGACTAGACTGTTAGACTAGACTGTTAGACTGTTAGACTAGACTGTTAGACTGTTAGACTAGACTGTTAGACTAGACTGTTAGACTGTTAGACTGTTAGACTAGACTGTTAGACTAGACTGTTAGACTGTTAGATTAGACTGTTAGACTAGACTGTTAGACTGTTAGACTAGACTGTTAGACTAGACTGTTAGACTGTTAGACTAGACTGTTAGACTAGACTGTTAGACTAGACTGTTAGACTGTTAGACTGTTAGACTAGACTGTTAGACTAGACTGTTAGACTGTTAGACTAGACTGTTAGACTAGACTGTTAGACTGTTAGACTAGACTGTTAGACTGTTAGACTGTTAGACTAGACTGTTAGACTAGACTGTTAGACTGTTAGACTAGACTGTTAGACTAGACTGTTAGACTGTTAGACTAGACTGTTAGACTAGACTGTTAGACTAGACTGTTAGACTAGACTGTTAGACTAGACTGTTAGACTGTTAGATTAGACTGTTAGACTAGACTGTTAGACTGTTAGACTGTTAGACTAGACTGTTAGACTAGACTGTTAGACTAGACTGTTAGACTGTTAGACTAGACTGTTAGACTAGACTGTTAGTAAAGACTGTTAGACTAGACTGTTAGACTGTTAGACTAGACTGTTAGACTAGACTGTTAGACTAGACTGTTAGACTGTTAGACTAGACTGTTAGATTAGACTGTTAGACTAGACTGTTAGACTGTTAGACTAGACTGTTAGACTAGACTGTTAGACTAGACTGTTAGACTAGACTGTTAGACTAGACTGTTAGACTGTTAGACTAGACTGTTAGACTAGACTGTTAGACTAGACTGTTAGACTAGACTGTTAGACTGTTAGACTAGACTGTTAGACTAGACTGTTAGACTGTTAGACTAGACTGTTAGACTAGACTGTTAGACTAGACTGTTAGACTGTTAGACTAGACTGTTAGACTGTTAGACTGTTAGACTAGACTGTTAGACTGTTAGACTAGACTGTTAGACTAGACTGTTAGACTAGACTGTTAGACTAGACTGTTAGACTGTTAGACTAGACTGTTAGACTAGACTGTTAGACTGTTAGACTAGACTGTTAGACTAGACTGTTAGACTGTTAGACTAGACTGTTAGACTAGACTGTTAGACTGTTAGACTGTTAGACTAGACTGTTAGACTAGACTGTTAGACTGTTAGACTAGACTGTTAGACTAGACTGTTAGTAAAGACTGTTAGACTAGACTGTTAGACTAGACTGTTAGACTAGACTGTTAGATTAGACTGTTAGACTAGACTGTTAGACTAGACTGTTAGACTAGACTGTTAGATTAGACTGTTAGACTAGACTGTTAGACTGTTAGACTAGACTGTTAGACTGTTAGACTAGACTGTTAGACTAGACTGTTAGACTGTTAGACTAGACTGTTAGATTAGACTGTTAGACTAGACTGTTAGACTAGACTGTTAGACTGTTAGACTGTTAGACTGTTAGACTAGACTGTTAGACTAGACTGTTAGACTGTTAGACTAGACTGTTAGACTAGACTGTTAGACTAGACTGTTAGACTGTTAGACTAGACTAGATTAGACTGTTAGACTAGACTGTTAGACTGTTAGACTAGACTGTTAGACTAGACTGTTAGACTGAGACTGTTAGACTAGACTGTTAGACTAGACTGTTAGACTAGACTGTTAGACTAGACTGTTAGACTAGACTGTTAGACTAGACTGTTAGACTAGACTGTTAGACTGTTAGACTAGACTGTTAGACTGTTAGACTAGACTGTTAGACTAGACTGTTAGACTAGACTGTTAGACTAGACTGTTAGACTAGACTGTTAGACTAGACTGTTAGACTAGACTGTTAGACTGTTAGATTAGACTGTTAGACTGTTAGACTGTTAGACTGTTAGACTAGACTGTTAGACTAGACTGTTAGACTAGACTGTTAGACTGTTAGACTAGACTGTTAGACTAGACTGTTAGACTAGACTGTTAGACTGTTAGACTAGACTGTTAGACTAGACTGTTAGACTAGACTGTTAGACTGTTAGACTAGACTGTTAGATTAGACTGTTAGACTAGACTGTTAGACTGTTAGACTGTTAGACTAGACTGTTAGACTAGACTGTTAGACTGTTAGACTAGACTGTTAGACTAGACTGTTAGACTAGACTGTTAGACTAGACTGTTAGACTGTTAGACTAGACTGTTAGACTGTTAGACTAGACTGTTAGATTAGACTGTTAGACTAGACTGTTAGACTGTTAGACTAGACTGTTAGACTGTTAGACTAGACTGTTAGACTAGACTGTTAGACTGTTAGACTAGACTGTTAGATTAGACTGTTAGACTAGACTGTTAGACTGTTAGACTAGACTGTTAGACTGTTAGATTAGACTGTTAGACTAGACTGTTAGACTAGACTGTTAGACTGTTAGACTAGACTGTTAGACTAGACTGTTAGACTAGACTGTTAGACTGTTAGACTAGACTGTTAGACTAGACTGTTAGTAAAGACTGTTAGACTAGACTGTTAGACTGTTAGACTAGACTGTTAGACTAGACTGTTAGTAAAGACTGTTAGACTAGACTGTTAGACTAGACTGTTAGACTGTTAGACTAGACTGTTAGACTAGACTGTTAGACTGTTAGACTAGACTGTTAGATTAGACTGTTAGACTAGACTGTTAGACTAGACTGTTAGACTAGACTGTTAGATTAGACTGTTAGACTAGACTGTTAGACTGTTAGACTAGACTGTTAGACTGTTAGACTAGACTGTTAGATTAGACTGTTAGATTAGACTGTTAGACTAGACTGTTAGACTAGACTGTTAGACTGTTAGACTGTTAGACTAGACTGTTAGACTAGACTGTTAGACTGTTAGATTAGACTGTTAGACTGTTAGACTGTTAGACTGTTAGACTAGACTGTTAGACTAGACTGTTAGACTAGACTGTTAGACTGTTAGACTAGACTGTTAGACTAGACTGTTAGACTAGACTGTTAGACTAGACTGTTAGTAAAGACTGTTAGACTAGACTGTTAGACTGTTAGCTAGACTGTTGGACTAGACTGTTAGACTAGACTGTTAGACTAGACTGTTAGACTAGACTGTTAGACTGTTAGACTAGACTGTTAGACTAGACTGT
This sequence comes from Oncorhynchus nerka, assembly GCF_034236695.1. Taxonomy (NCBI): domain Eukaryota; kingdom Metazoa; phylum Chordata; class Actinopteri; order Salmoniformes; family Salmonidae; genus Oncorhynchus; species Oncorhynchus nerka. Next base: position 7,480 of record NW_027035980.1, read on the forward strand.
TAGACTAGACTGTTAGACTGTTAGACTAGACTGTTAGACTAGACTGTTAGACTAGACTGTTAGACTGTTAGACTGTTAGACTAGACTGTTAGACTAGACTGTTAGTAAAGACTGTTAGACTAGACTGTTAGACTAGACTGTTAGACTGTTAGACTAGACTGTTAGACTAGACTGTTAGACTGTTAGACTAGACTGTTAGACTAGACTGTTAGACTAGACTGTTAGACTAGACTGTTAGACTGTTAGACTAGACTGTTAGACTAGACTGTTAGACTAGACTGTTAGACTGTTAGACTAGACTGTTAGACTAGACTGTTAGACTAGACTGTTAGACTGTTAGACTAGACTGTTAGACTAGACTGTTAGACTAGACTGTTAGACTAGACTGTTAGACTGTTAGACTAGACTGTTAGACTAGACTGTTAGACTGTTAGACTAGACTGTTAGATTAGACTGTTAGACTAGACTGTTAGACTGTTAGACTGTTAGACTAGACTGTTAGACTAGACTGTTAGACTGTTAGACTAGACTGTTAGATTAGACTGTTAGACTAGACTGTTAGACTGTTAGACTAGACTGTTAGACTAGACTGTTAGACTAGACTGTTGAGACTAGACTGTTAGACTAGACTGTTAGACTAGACTGTTAGACTGTTAGACTAGACTGTTAGACTAGACTGTTAGACTGTTGACTAGACTGTTAGACTAGACTGTTAGACTAGACTGTTAGTTAGACTGTTAGACTAGACTGTTAGACTGTTAGATTAGACTGTTAGACTAGACTGTTAGACTAGACTGTTAGACTGTTAGACTAGACTGTTAGACTAGACTGTTAGACTAGACTGTTAGACTGTTAGACTGTTAGACTAGACTGTTAGTAAAGACTGTTAGACTAGACTGTTAGACTGTTAGCCTAGACTGTTAGACTAGACTGTTAGTAAAGACTGTTAGACTAGACTGTTAGACTAGACTGTTAGACTGTTAGACTAGACTGTTAGACTAGACTGTTAGACTAGACTGTTAGACTGTTAGACTAGACTGTTAGATTAGACTGTTAGACTAGACTGTTAGACTAGACTGTTAGACTGTTAGACTGTTAGACTAGACTGTTAGACTGTTAGACTAGACTGTTAGATTAGACTGTTAGATTAGACTGTTAGACTAGACTGTTAGACTAGACTGTTAGACTGTTAGACTGTTAGACTAGACTGTTAGACTAGACTGTTAGACTGTTAGATTAGACTGTTAGACTGTTAGACTGTTAGACTGTTAGACTAGACTGTTAGACTAGACTGTTAGACTAGACTGTTAGACTGTTAGACTAGACTGTTAGACTAGACTGTTAGACTGTTAGACTGTTGATTAGACTGTTAGACTAGACTGTTAGATCTAGACTGTTAGACTAGACTGTTAGACTGTTAGACTGTTAGACTAGACTGTTAGACTAGACTGTTAGACATTAGACTGTTAGACTAGACTGTTAGACTGTTAGACTAGACTGTTAGACTAGACTGTTAGACTAGACTGTTAGTAGAGACTGTTAGACTAGACTGTTAGACTGTTAGACTAGACTGTTAGATTAGACTGTTAGACTAGACTGTTAGACTGTTAGACTAGACTGTTAGACTGTTAGACTAGACTGTTAGACTAGACTGTTAGATTAGACTGTTAGACTAGACTGTTAGACTAGACTGTTAGACTAGACTGTTAGACTGTTAGACTAGACTGTTAGACTGTTAGACTAGACTGTTAGACTAGACTGTTAGACTAGACTGTTAGACTGTTAGACTAGACTGTTAGACTAGACTGTTAGACTAGACTGTTAGACTGTTAGACTGTTAGACTAGACTGTTAGTAAAGACTGTTAGACTAGACTGTTAGACTAGACTGTTAGACTGTTAGACTAGACTGTTAGACTAGACTGTTAGACTAGACTGTTAGACTAGACTGTTAGACTGTTAGACTAGACTGTTAGACTAGACTGTTAGACTAGACTGTTAGACTGTTAGACTAGACTGTTAGACTAGACTGGACTAGACTGTTAGACTAGACTGTTAGACTAGACTGTTAGACTGTTAGACTAGACTGTTAGACTAGACTGTTAGACTAGACTGTTAGACTAGACTGTTAGACTAGACTGTTAGACTAGACTGTTAGACTAGACTGTTAGACTGCTAGACTGTTAGACTAGACTGTTAGACTAGACTGTTGAGACTGTTAGACTAGACTGTTAGACTGTTAGACTGTTAGACTGTTAGACTAGACTGTTAGACTAGACTGTTAGACTAGACTGTTAGACTGTTAGACTAGACTGTTAGACTAGACTGTTAGACTAGACTGTTAGACTGTTAGACTAGACTGTTAGACTAGACTGTTAGACTAGACTGTTAGACTAGACTGTTAGACTAGACTGTTAGACTAGACTGTTAGACTAGACTGTTAGACTGTTAGACTAGACTGTTAGACTGTTAGACTAGACTGTTAGACTAGACTGTTAGACTAGACTGTTAGACTGTTAGACTAGACTGTTAGATTAGACTGTTAGACTAGACTGTTAGACTGTTAGACTGTTAGACTAGACTGTTAGACTAGACTGTTAGACTAGACTGTTAGACTGTTAGACTGTTAGACTAGACTGTTAGACTGTTAGACTAGACTGTTAGATTAGACTGTTAGACTAGACTGTTAGACTGTTAGACTAGACTGTTAGACTAGACTGTTAGACTGTTAGACTAGACTGTTAGATTAGACTGTTAGACTAGACTGTTAGACTGTTAGACTAGACTGTTAGACTGTTAGACTAGACTGTTAGACTAGACTGTTAGACTGTTAGACTAGACTGTTAGATTAGACTGTTAGACTAGACTGTTAGACTGTTAGACTAGACTGTTAGACTGTTAGATTAGACTGTTAGACTAGACTGTTAGACTAGACTGTTAGACTGTTAGACTAGACTGTTAGACTAGACTGTTAGACTAGACTGTTAGACTGTTAGACTAGACTGTTAGACTAGACTGTTAGACTAGACTGTTAGACTGTTAGACTAGACTGTTAGACTGTTAGACTAGACTGTTAGACTAGACTGTTAGTAAAGACTGTTAGACTAGACTGTTAGACTAGACTGTTAGACTGTTAGACTAGACTCTTAGACTAGACTGTTAGACTAGACTGTTAGTACTAGACTGTTAGTAAAGACTGTTAGACTAGACTGTTAGACTAGACTGTTAGACTAGACTGTTAGACTGTTAGACTAGACTGTTAGATTAGACTGTTAGACTAGACTGTTAGACTGTTAGACTAGACTGTTAGACTAGACTGTTAGACTAGACTGTTAGACTGTTAGACTGTTAGAATAGACTGTTAGACTGTTAGACTAGACTGTTAGACTGTTAGACTAGACTGTTAGACTGTTAGACTAGACTGTTAGACTAGACTGTTAGACTGTTAGACTAGACTGTTAGATTAGACTGTTAGACTAGACTGTTAGACTAGACTGTTAGACTAGACTGTTAGACTGTTAGATTAGACTGTTAGACTAGACTGTTAGACTGTTAGACTAGACTGTTAGACTGTTAGACTAGACTGTTAGACTGTTAGACTAGACTGTTAGATCTAGACTGTTAGACTAGACTGTTAGACTGTTAGACTAGACTGTTAGACTAGACTGTTAGACTAGACTGTTAGACTAGACTGTTAGACTGTTAGACTAGACTGTTAGATTAGACTGTTAGACTAGACTGTTAGACTGTTAGACTAGACTGTTAGACTAGACTGTTAGACTGTTAGACTAGACTGTTAGACTAGACTGTTAGACTGTTAGACTGTTAGACTAGACTGTTAGACTGTTAGACTAGACTGTTAGATTAGACTGTTAGACTAGACTGTTAGACTGTTAGACTAGACTGTTAGACTAGACTGTTAGACTGTTAGACTAGACTGTTAGACTAGACTGTTAGTAAAGACTGTTAGACTAGACTGTTAGACTAGACTGTTAGTTAGACTGTTAGACTAGACTGTTAGACTAGACTGTTAGACTAGACTGTTAGACTAGACTGTTAGACTGTTAGACTAGACTGTTAGACTAGACTGTTAGACTAGACTGTTAGACTAGACTGTTAGACTAGACTGTTAGACTAGACTGTTAGACTGTTAGACTAGACTGTTAGACTAGACTGTTAGACTGTTAGACTAGACTGTTAGATTAGACTGTTAGACTAGACTGTTAGACTGTTAGACTGTTAGACTAGACTGTTAGACTAGACTGTTAGACTGTTAGATTAGACTGTTAGACTAGACTGTTAGACTGTTGAAGCTAGGCTGTTGGGTAGACTGTTAGACTAGACTGTTAGACCTAGACTGTTAGACTGTGACTATTGGACTAGACTGACTTAGACTAGACTGTTAGACTGTTAGACTAGACTGTTAGACTGTTAGAGCTAGACTGTTGAGACTAGACTGTTAGTAGACTGTTGGAGTAGACTGTTAGACTAGACTGTTGGACTAGACTGTAGACTAGACTGTTAGACTAGACTGTTAGAACTAGACTGTTAGACTAGACTGTTAGCTAAGACTGTTAGACTAGACTGTTAGACTAGACTGTTAGACTAGACTGTTAGACTGTTAGACCTAGACTGTTAGATTAGACTGTTAGACTAGACTGTTAGACTGTTAGACTGTAGACTAGACTGTTAGACTAGACTGTTAGAGCTAGACTGTTGGGAGCGGTGGGCTGTTAGAATGGGCTGATGACTGCAGGCCTGAACTGGGTGGTGTGTGGTGTGGTG
>NW_027035981.1:0-12263 GCF_034236695.1 Oncorhynchus nerka
AGAGAGAGAGAGAGGGGGGCAGTGAGTGTGGGCGAGAGAGAGAGAGAGAGGGGAGCAGTGAGAATGTGTGAGAGAGGGAGAGAGAGGGAGAGAGAGGGAGAGAGAAGGAAGGAAGGAAGGAAGGAAGGAAGGAAGGAAGGAAGGAAGGCAAGGAAGGAAGGAAGGACAGGAAGGAAGCGAAGGCAGGAGGGAAGGAAGGAAGAGGAAGGACAGAGAGCGAGTCAGAGGGAGAGGTAGAGAGAAGGACAGAGAGAGGATGTGGTGGCTTCCTTTCCTCTTTTCCTAGCACTGCCCAAGCCTGGAGATGGGGTTGTTTAGTACGCATACAGTCCGCACTCAAGGTTTCCAAACGACCAAACATTCAATGAGATCCAGGGATATGGTGCTAAATTACCATCAAAAATCGTTTTATTCTTCTTATATCTAACAAAGAAGTGATTCTCCAATCAACTTAAAACATAGATTACTTGATATGGAAAATACATAATATGACCTGTTTGTATGTCTGTCTGTATGTCTGTATGGTCAAAAAACTATACCGCTCCCGCATCTAGCAAGGACTCGCTCCCCCGAAGGCCCAACTTCCTGCCTTTATCCTAACACACTTACCACAGTACAATGAATGGGCAAGAGGGGGGGCTAAAAACTGAGTTACACTAACAAATGAATATATCTCAATCAGGTAAATATAAATCATAAAGGTGCGTACCTAATATTTCATCATGTACATTAATATTTACTATATTTACACAAATATACATGAAGCTCCGTACATAAAATATTGCCTTGCCTGTCCTGACCCTGGCTGCCGTCCTGACCCTGAGCCTACCTTGCCTGTCCTGACCCTGAGCCTGCCTTGCCTGTCCTGACCCTGAGCCTGCCTTGCCGGTCCTGACCCTGAGCCTGCCTTGCCTTGCCTGTCCTGACCCTGAGCCTGCTTGCCTGTCCTACCCTGAGCCTGCCTTGCTCTGTCCTGACCCTGAGCCTGCCTTGCCTGTCCTGACCCTGAGCCTGCCTGCGCTCTGACCTGCTTGCCTGTCTGACCCTGAGCCTGCCTTGCGCTGTCCTGACCCTGAGCCTGCCTGCGCAATATACTGGCCCAGACGCCTGCAGGGAGAGTACAGAGCAGAATAGTCCGAATAGCAGCTCTAGAGAAAGCGGAGAGAGAGAGAAAGCGAGAGCGTCAGAGGTAATGGTAGAGGTATAGAGAGAGAGAGAGAGAGAGAGAGAGAGAGAGAGAGAGAGAGACGAGACGAGACGAGAGAGAGAGAGAGGACGGACAGACAGAGAGAGAGTCAAAGGAGAGAGTCAGAGGTGAGATAGAAGGACAGAGAGAGAGGGGAAAGAGAGAGAGGGGACAGGGGGAGAGAGGGAACAGAGAGAGAGTCAAAGGTAGAGGTGAGAGAGAGGTAGAGAGAGAAGGGACAGAGAGAGAGGTAGAAAGAGGTAGAGAGAGAGAGGACAGAGAGAGAGAGTCGGAGGGAGAGGTAGAGAGAGAAGGACAGAGAGAGAGAGAGTCAGAGGGAGTGGTAGAGAGAGAAAGGAAGAGAGTCAGAGAGTAGAGAGGAGTAGAGAGAGAAGAAGAGAAGACAGAGAGAAGAGAGAGAGGACAGAGACAGAGAGAGAGAGTCAGAGGAGAGGTAGAGAGAGAAGGACAGAGAGAGAGATCAGAGGAGTGGTAGAGAGAAGGACAGAGAGAGAGAGTCAGAGGGAGTGGTAGAGAGAGAGGTAGAGAGAGAAGAGGACAGAGAGAGAGCCTCACTGCTTTGGCAGTGTTAGACATGTTTACCATGCCAATAGAGCTTGAATTGAATTGAATGATTGAGAGTCAGAGGGAGAGGTGAGAGAGAGGACAGAGAGAGAGAGCAGAGGTAGAGAGAGAGAGGACAGAGAGAGAAGGACAGAGAGAGAGAGAGTAAGAGAGAGAGAGGACAGAGAGAGAGAGAGGAGAGAGAGAGAGAGACAGAGAGAGAGGTAGAGAGAGAGAGAGGACAGAGAGAGAGAGTCGGAGGGAGAGGTCGAGAGAGAAGGACAGAGAGAGAGAGAGAAATAGGGATAGAAAGTGGTCTCTGTAAGTGATGCCTGCAGGATGTTGTGGTTTACTAAGAGTCAGACATCTGTTAGCTACTCATTCTCAGCATGTTAAAACTGTTTGTGCCCTGCAACCTAAACCACTTTCACAGAATGGCAATGGTGCTTTATCTTTCCGTGTGTGTGTGTGTGTGTGTGTGTGTGTGTGTGTGTGTGTGTGTGTGTGTGTGTGTGTGGACCATGCAAAGAGCCTGGGGTGGAATACATTAATGCAGTGGCAGCAAGGCCTGCCAAGTCTAACACCAGAGACAGCCAATCTACTGTACAATGCAACTCATTCAGAGGCCCATGTTCATGTGCTGCTGATCACAGCCCTGGACACACTGCATTCTGATGGGAATACAGCTGGATGTATGGATATCAGACAATCAGCTTTAGTTCAGTGAACTATACCAGTGGTAATACATTGTTGTGTTGTGACCAATCTACAGCCTTTAGCCCGAGACGTTTTAAACTGCACAGCGATCTAATACAACGTCACCACAACCCAGAATTTAGGAAGTATTATGTGCGTCCCAAATGGCAGCCTCTTTCCTATACAGTGAACTAAATCGGTAATAGGGTGCCATTTGGGAGACATTGTCACTACAACAGGGATGTCATGTATAGCACGATGTGCACCATCACATCCAGTTTTTAATCTGTAGTCTTCATCATAGTGTTGCATGCTGTCCATTCTGATAGCTAGGTTGTCACCAAGCACTCACTATCAGGATAAGGTAAGACCCAGAAGCAGACCGTGTCCAAGTAACAATGTTTATTACAAAAGCAGAAGCAAAGGTACAGGACGGCAGGCAGGCTCAGGGTCAGTGTCAGGGTCAGACTCAGGCTCAGGGTCAGGGTCAGGCTCAGGGTCAGGCTCAGGGTCAGAGGCAGGCTCAGGGTCAGGCTCAGGGAAGGCAGATTCAGGGTCAGGCTCAGGGTCAAGACAGGCAAGGCAGGCTCAGGGTCAGGACAGGCAAGGCAGGCTCAGGGTCAGGACAGGCAAGGCAGGCTCAGGGTCAGGACAGGCAAGGCAGGCTCAGGGTCAGGACAGGCAAGGTAGGCTCAAGGTCAGGACAGCAGGCAGGCTCAGGGTCAGGACAGGCAAGGCAGGCTCAGGGTCAGGAAGGCAGGCAGGCTCAGGGTCAGGACAGGCAAGGGTCAAAAACCAGGAGGGCGAGAAAAAGAGAGGATCGGTACATCTGAACATCACACCTGCGGGACAGGTACAGGATGGCAACAACAACTACCTGAGTTACACCAGGAACGCACAATCCCTCCATCAGTGCTCAGACTGTCCGCAATAGGCTGAGAGAGGCTGGTCTAAGGGCTTGTAGGCCTGTTGTAAGGCAGGTCCCCACCAGACATCACCGGCAACAACGTCGCCTATGGGCACAAACCCACCGTCGCTGGACCAGACAGGACTGGAAAAAAGTGCTCTTCACTGACGAGTAGCGGGTTTGTCTCACCAGGGGTGATGATCGGATTCAGGATTATCGTGGAAGAAATAAGGGTTACACCGAGGCCTGTACTCTGGAGCAGGATCGATTTGGAGATGGAGGGTCCGTCATGGTCTGGGGCGGTGTGTCACAGCATCATCGTACTGAGCTTGTTGTCATTGCAGGCAATCTCCGCGCTATGTATTACAGTGAAGACATCCTCCTCCCTCATGTGGTACCCTTCCTGCAGGCTCATCCTGACATGACCCTCCAGCATGACAATGCCACCAGCCATACTGCTCGTTCTGTGCGTGATTTCCTGCAAGACAGGAATGTCAGTGTTCTGCCATGGCCAGCGAAGAGTCCGGATTTCAATCCCATTGAGCACGTCTGGGACCTGTTGGATCGGAGGGTGAGGTCTACGGACATTCCCCCCCAGAAATGTCTGGGAACTTGCAGTTGCCTTGGTTGAAGAGTGGGGTAACATCTCACAGCAGGAACTGGCAAATCTGGTTCAGTCCATGAGAAGGAGATGCACTGCTGTACTTAATGCAGCTGGTGGCCACACCAGACACTGACTGTTACTTTTGATTTTGACCCCCCCTTTGTTCAGGGACACATTATTCCATTTCTGTTAGTCACATGTGTGTGGAACTTGTTCAGTTTATGTCTCAGTTGTTGAATCTTGTTATGTTCATACAAATATTTACACATGTTAAGTTTGCTGAAAATAAACACAGTTGACAGTGAGAGGATGTTTCTTTATTTGCTGAGTTTAATAGGTGTTATGGTTTAGTGGTTACACAGTACAGAACACTTTGCAGCTATAAGCTAAAGGATATTATAGAGCTAAAGCTGCCTGTGCGTCCTGTGTCCTCTGACCTCCATCTTAGTGGGCTTAAAATGGAGGGGTGTCATGCAGAGAGGTACCACAACATGGTGACAGGTGGGAGAGGTACCACAACAGGGTGACAGGTGGAGAGGAACCACAACAGGGTGACAGGTGGGAGAGGTACCACAACAGGGTGACAGGTGGAGAGTACCACAACAGGGTGACAGGTGGAGAGGAACCACAACAGGGTGACAGGTGGGAGAGGTACCACAACAGGGTGACAGGTGGAGAGGTACCACAACAGGGTGACAGGTGGAGAGGTACCACAACAGGGTGACAGGTGGAGAGGTACCACAACAGGGTGACAGGTGGGAGAGGTACCACAACAGGGTGACAGGTGGAGAGGTACCACAACAGGGTGACAGGTGGAGAGGTACCACAACAGGGTGACAGGTGGAGAGGTACCACAACAGGGTGACAGGTGGAGAGGTACCACAACAGGGTGACAGGTGGAGAGGTACCACAACAGGGTGACAGGTGGAGAGGTACCACATCAGGGTGACAGGTGGAGAGGTACCACAACAGGGGTGACAGGTGGAGAGGTACCACAACAGGGTGACAGGTGGGAGGTACCACAACAGGGTGACAGGTGGAGAGGTACCACAACAGGGTGACAGGTGGAGAGGTACCACAACAGGGTGACAGGTGGGAGAGGTACCACAACAGGGTGACAGGTGGAGAGGTACCACAACAGGGTGACAGGTGGGAGAGGTACCACAACAGGGTGACAGGTGGGAGAGGTACCACAACAGGGTGACAGGTGGAGAGGAAGGTGGAGAGGTACCACAACAGGGTGACAGGTGGAGAGGTACCACAACAGGGTGACAGGTGGGAGAGGTACCACAACAGGGTGACAGGTGGAGAGGTACCACAACAGGGTGACAGGTGGAGAGGTACCACAACAGGGTGACAGGTGGGAGAGGTACCACAACAGGGTGACAGGTGGGAGAGGTACCACAACAGGGTGACAGGTGGAGAGGTACCACAACAGGGTGACAGGTGGAGAGGAAGGTGGAGAGGTACCACAACAGGGTGACAGGTGGAGAGGTACCACAACAGGGTGACAGGTGGGAGAGGTACCACAACAGGGTGACAGGTGGAGAGGTACCACAACAGGGTGACAGGTGGAGAGGTACCACAACAGGGTGACAGGTGGGAGAGGTACCACAACAGGGTGACAGGTGGGAGAGGTACCACAACAGGGTGACAGGTGGAGAGGTACCACAACAGGGTGACAGGTGGAGAGGTACCACAACAGGGTGACAGGTGGGAGAGGTACCACAACAGGGTGACAGGTGGAGAGGTACCACAACAGGGTGACAGGTGGAGAGGTACCACAACAGGGTGACAGGTGGGAGAGGTACCACAACAGGGTGACAGGTGGGAGAGGTACCACAACAGGGTGACAGGTGGAGAGGTACCACAACAGGGTGACAGGTGGGAGAGGTACCACAACAGGGTGACAGGTGGAGAGGTACCACAACAGGGTGACAGGTGGAGAGGTACCACAACAGGGTGACAGGTGGAGAGGTACCACAACAGGGTGACAGGTGGAGAGGTACCACAACAGGGTGACAGGTGGGAGAGGTACCACAACAGGGTGACAGGTGGGAGAGGTACCACAACAGGGTGACAGGTGGGAGAGGTACCACAACAGGGTGACAGGTGGAGAGGTACCACAACAGGGTGACAGGTGGAGAGGTACCACAACAGGGTGACAGGTGGAGAGGTACCACAACAGGGTGACAGGTGGGAGAGGTACCACAACAGGGTGACAGGTGGGAGAGGTACCACAACAGGGTGACAGGTGGAGAGGAAGGTGGAGAGGTACCACAACAGGGTGACAGGTGGAGAGGTACCACAACAGGGTGACAGGTGGAGAGGTACCACAACAGGGTGACAGGTGGAGAGGTACCACAACAGGGTGACAGGTGGAGAGGTACCACAACAGGGTGACAGGTGGGAGAGGTACCACAACAGGGTGACAGGTGGGAGAGGTACCACAACAGGGTGACAGGTGGGAGAGGTACCACAACAGGGTGACAGGTGGAGAGGTACCACAACAGGGTGACAGGTGGAGCGGTACCACAACAGGGTGACAGGTGGAGAGGAAGGTGGAGAGGTACCACAACAGGGTGACAGGTGGAGAGGTACCACAACAGGGTGACAGGTGGGAGAGGTACCACAACAGGGTGACAGGTGGGAGAGGTACCACAACAGGGTGACAGGTGGAGAGGAAGGTGGAGAGGTACCACAACAGGGTGACAGGTGGAGAGGTACCACAACAGGGTGACAGGTGGGAGAGGTACCACAACAGGGTGACAGGTGGAGAGGTACCACAACAGGGTGACAGGTGGAGAGGTACCACAACAGGGTGACAGGTGGGAGAGGTACCACAACAGGGTGACAGGTGGGAGAGGTACCACAACAGGGTGACAGGTGGAGAGGTACCACAACAGGGTGACAGGTGGGAGAGGTACCACAACAGGGTGACAGGTGGAGAGGTACCACAACAGGGTGACAGGTGGAGAGGTACCACAACAGGGTGACAGGTGGAGAGGTACCACAACAGGGTGACAGGTGGGAGAGGTACCACAACAGGGTGACAGGTGGAGAGGTACCACAACAGGGTGACAGGTGGGAGAGGTACCACAACAGGGTGACAGGTGGAGAGGTACCACAACAGGGTGACAGGTGGAGAGGTACCACAACAGGGTGACAGGTGGAGAGGTACCACAACAGGGTGACAGGTGGAGAGGTACCACAACAGGGTGACAGGTGGAGAGGTACCACAACAGGGTGACAGGTGGGAGGAGAGGTACCACAACAGGGTGACAGGTGGAGAGGTACCACAACAGGGTGACAGGTGGAGAGGTACCACAACAGGGTGACAGGTGGGAGAGGTACCACAACAGGGTGACAGGTGGAGAGGTACCACAACAGGGTGACAGGTGGGAGAGGTACCACAACAGGGTGACAGGTGGAGAGGTACCACAACAGGGTGACAGGTGGAGAGGTACCACAACAGGGTGACAGGTGGAGAGGTACCACAACAGGGTGACAGGTGGGAGAGGTACCACAACAGGTGACAGGTGGAGAGGTACCACAACAGGGTGACAGGTGGAGAGGTACCACAACAGGGTGACAGGTGGGAGAGGTACCACAACAGGGTGACAGGTGGGAGAGGTACCACAACAGGGTGACAGGTGGAGAGGTACCACAACAGGGTGACAGGTGGGAGAGGTACCACAACAGGGTGACAGGTGGGAGAGGTACCACAACAGGGTGACAGGTGGGAGAGGTACCACAACAGGGTGACAGGTGGAGAGGTACCACAACAGGGTGACAGGTGGGAGAGGTACCACAACAGGGTGACAGGTGGGAGAGGTACCACAACAGGGTGACAGGTGGAGAGGTACCACAACAGGGTGACAGGTGGGAGAGGTACCACAACAGGGTGACAGGTGGAGAGGTACCACAACAGGGTGACAGGTGGAGAGGTACCACAACAGGGTGACAGGTGGAGAGGTACCACAACAGGGTGACAGGTGGGAGAGGTACCACAACAGGGTGACAGGTGGAGAGGAAGGGGAGAGGTACCACAACAGGTGACAGGTGGAGAGGTACCACAACAGGGTGACAGGTGGAGAGGTACCACAACAGGGTGACAGGTGGAGAGGTACCACAACAGGGTGACAGGTGGGAGAGGTACCACAACAGGGTGACAGGTGGAGAGGTACCACAACAGGGTGACAGGTGGAGGTCCAGGGGAAGGTGGAGAGGTACCACAACAGGGTGACAGGTGGAGAGGTACCACAACAGGGTGACAGGTGGGAGAGGTACCACAACAGGGTGACAGGTGGAGAGGTACCACAACAGGGTGACAGGTGGAGAGGTACCACAACAGGGTGACAGGTGGAGAGGTACCACAACAGGGTGACAGGTGGAGAGGTACCACAACAGGGTGACAGGTGGGAGAGGTACCACAACAGGGTGACAGGTGGGAGAGGTACCACAACAGGGTGACAGGTGGAGAGGTACCACAACAGGGTGACAGGTGGGAGAGGTACCACAACAGGGTGACAGGTGGGAGAGGTACCACAACAGGGTGACAGGTGGGAGAGGTACCACAACAGGGTGACAGGTGGAGAGGTACCACAACAGGGTGACAGGTGGGAGAGGTACCACAACAGGGTGACAGGTGGAGAGGTACCACAACAGGGTGACAGGTGGGAGAGGTACCACAACAGGGTGACAGGTGGAGAGGTACCACAACAGGGTGACAGGTGGGAGAGGTACCACAACAGGGTGACAGGTGGGAGAGGTACCACAACAGGGTGACAGGTGGAGAGGAAGGTGGAGAGGTACCACAACAGGGTGACAGGTGGAGAGGTACCACAACAGGGTGACAGGTGGAGAGGTACCACAACAGGGTGACAGGTGGAGAGGTACCACAACAGGGTGACAGGTGGAGAGGTACCACAACAGGGTGACAGGTGGGAGAGGTACCACAACAGGGTGACAGGTGGAGAGGTACCACAACAGGGTGACAGGTGGGAGAGGTACCACAACAGGGTGACAGGTGGAGAGGTACCACAACAGGAGTGACAGGTGGAGAGGTACCACAACAGGGTGACAGGTGGAGAGGTACCACAACAGGGTGACAGGTGGAGAGGTACCACAACAGGGTGACAGGTGGAGAGGTACCACAACAGGGTGACAGGTGGGAGAGGTACCACAACAGGGTGACAGGTGGAGAGGTACCACAACAGGGTGACAGGTGGAGAGGTACCACAACAGGGTGACAGGTGGAGAGGTACCACAACAGGGTGACAGGTGGGAGAGGTACCACAACAGGGTGACAGGTGGGAGAGGTACCACAACAGGGTGACAGGTGGAGAGGTACCACAACAGGGTGACAGGTGGAGAGGTACCACAACAGGGTGACAGGTGGAGAGGTACCACAACAGGGTGACAGGTGGGAGAGGTACCACAACAGGGTGACAGGTGGAGAGGTACCACAACAGGGTGACAGGTGGGAGAGGTACCACAACAGGGTGACAGGTGGGAGAGGTACCACAACAGGGTGACAGGTGGAGAGGTACCACAACAGGGTGACAGGTGGAGAGGTACCACAACAGGGTGACAGGTGGGAGAGGTACCACAACAGGGTGACAGGTGGGAGAGGAAGGTGGAGAGGTAGTTAGCCAGTCAGTCAGTCAGCCAGTCAGCTAGTTAGTCAGCCAGTTAGTCAGCCAGTCAGTCAGTCAGTCAGTCATCCAGTCAGCCAGTCAGCTAGTTAGTCAGCCAGTTAGTCAGCCAGTCAGTCAGCCAGTCAGCTAGTTAGTCAGCCAGTTAGTCAGCCAGTCAGTCAGTCAGTCATCCAGTCAGCCAGTCAGCTAGTTAGTCAGCCAGTTAGTCAGCCAGTCAGTCATCCAGTCAGCTAGTTAGTCAGCCAGTTAGTCAGCCAGTCAGTCAGTCAGTCAGCCAGTCAGCTAGTTAGTTAGCCAGTCAGTCAGCCAGTCAGCTAGTTAGTCAGCCAGTTAGTCAGCCAGTCAGTCAGTCAGTCAGCCAGTCAGCTAGTTAGTCAGCCAGTCAGTCAGTCAGTCAGCCAGTCAGCTAGTTAGTCAGCCAGTCAGTCAGTATGTCAGTCATCCAGTCAGCCAGTCAGCTAGTTAGTCAGCCAGTTAGTCAGCAAGTTAGTCAGCCAGTCAGTCAGTCAGTCAGCCAGTCAGCTAGTTAGTCAGCAAGTTAGTCAGCCAGTCAGTCAGTCAGTCAGCCAGTCAGCTAGTTAGTCAGCCAGTCAGTCAGTCAGCCAGTCAGGTAGTTAGTCAGCCAGTTAGTCAGCCAGTCAGTCAGTCAGTCATCCAGTCAGCCAGTCAGCTAGTTAGTCAGCAAGTTAGTCAGCCAGTCAGTCAGTCAGTCATCCAGTCAGCCAGTCAGCTAGTTAGTCAGCTAGTTAGTCAGCAAGTTAGTCAGCCAGTCAGTCAGTCAGCCAGTCAGCTAGTTAGTCAGCAAGTTAGTCAGCCAGTCAGTCAGTCAGTCAGTCATCCAGTCCGCCATCAGTCAATCAGTCAGTCAGCCAGCCAGCCAGTCAGTCAGCCAGTCAGGCAGTAAGCTTATCTCTCCTCTCAGAACACACACTCAGTCTGGAGCTGATTACAAGCAATAAAGTCTAACTATCTGAAGGATGCTACTGTTACAATGCTTCTGATATGCTTCTTTTGTATTCTGTCTGTTGTGTTTCTCATCAGTGGAGTTATGTAACAGCCTTAACAGTGATGAGGGGATGTGGATCATATTTGAGAGGCAGAGTAGAAGGCTTACACACACAGATACACACAGACACCTAAGATGGAGTGAGAGGTGATGGAGTGAGAGAGGATGGAGTGAGAGTTGATGGAGAGAGAGAGGATATTGCGAGAGATGGAGAGAAAGAGGATAGAGAGTGAGAAATGGAGAGAGGATAGAGTGATAGGTGATGATAGCAATAGAGAACTGAGTGAGAGAGATGGAGAGAGAGAGGACTGAGTGAGTGAGAGATGGAGCGAGAGAGAGGATAGAATGAGAGATGATGAGAGAGGATATTGTGAGAGATGATGATAGAGAAGACTGAGTGAGTAATGGTGAGAGAGAGGATAGAGTGAGAGACGATGGAGAGAGAGGATAGAGTGAGAGACGATGGAGAGATAGAGGATAGAGAGAGATGACAGAGAGATAGAGGATAGAGTGAGAGATGATGGAGAGATAGAGGATAGAGTGAGTGAGGGAGACAGTGTCACGTTCTGACCTTTATTTCCTTTGTTTTGTCTTTATTTAGTATGGTCAGGGCGTGAGTTGGGGTGGGCAGTCTATGTTAGTTTTTCTATGTTTGGTTTCTGTTTCGGCCTAGTATGGCTCTCAATCAGAGGCAGGTGTTGTTAGTTCTCTCTGATTGAGAATCATACTTAGGTAGCCTGGGTTTCACTGTTGGTTTGTGGGTGTTTGTTTCCGTGTGTGTGTGTTTGTCGCCACACGGTACTGGTTCGGTTTGGTTATTTCACGTATTCGTTTATTGTTTTTGTATTCCATAGTGTTCAGTGCTTTTCTTACTAAAATCACACACACACACACACACACACACACACACACACACACACACACACACACACACACACACACACACACACACACACACACACACACACACACACACACACACACACACACACACACACACACACTCTGTTTGGAACCCAGGGATCCATATAAATACTACTAAATACTACACCAAGCCCACACACATTCTGAGTTGAACCCATCTAGCCTAGAGACAAGCCATCCCTGGGAGCCAGTGTGGTTGTTCCTCGCCTCGCACGTCCAAAGCCATCTCATTTCAGTTCCGATGGAGGACCAGCTAAAAATGTCAAGCTGCCAATTGAAATGTCACTGTAACAGAGGAGGACTTGTGAAGGGAAACATAGCCCTGTTGTCACCCCCGACGCGCTCTGACATTAAAGCACTGGCAAACATTTTACACAGACATTTAATGAGAATAGCAAAGTTCTGGAAAGAGACGATGGGTGGAGTGCCTCTGGGATATTGGGGGCGTGACGGAATTGCAGAAATAACAAATACACACATGCAAGAGAGTACACACAGAGAAGTGTACATAAGCACATGTGCGTACTGAAACACACAAACACAAACTTCCTTTCTAACTTTACAAACCCGCCAGACCTCCCTTGTTGATGTCTTAATGGCTCAGTGCTCTACTAATTGAATTAGAAATAACTGGGGGAGGACGAGAGGAAAGATGAAGAGAGAGGGGAACAGAGGAAATAGAAAGAGAGAGAGAAAAGAAGGGAGTTGTGGAAGAG
>NW_027035982.1:0-12269 GCF_034236695.1 Oncorhynchus nerka
ACCTGTTAGGTAGTGGCTTGTTGACCCGTTAGGTAGTGGCTTGTTGACCTGTTAGGTAGTGGCTTGTTGACCCGTTAGGTAGTGGCTTGTTGACCCGTTAGGTAGTGGCTGGTGGACCCGTTAGGTAGTGGCTTGTGGACCCGTTAGGTAGTGGCTTGTGGGACCCGTTAGGTAGTGGCTGGTGGACCCGTTAGGTAGTGGCTTGTGGACCCTTTAGGTAGTGGCTTGTGGACCCTTTAGGTAGTGGTTTGTGGACCCTTTAGGTTGTGGCTTGTGGACCCTTTAGGTAGTGGCTTGTGGACCCGTTAGGTAGTGGCTTGTGGACCCGTTAGGTAGTGGCTTGTTGACCCGTTAGGTAGTGGCTTGTTGACCCGTTAGGTAGTGGCTTGTGGACCCGTTAGGTAGTGGCTTGTGGACCCGTTAGGTAGTGGCTTGTGGACCCGTTAGGTAGTGGCTTGTTGACCCGTTAGGTAGTGGCTTGTTGACCCGTTAGGTAGTGGCTTGTTGACCCCGTTAGGTAGTGGCTTGTTGACCCCGTTAGGTAGTGGCTTGTTGACCCGTTAGGTAGTGGCTGGTGGACCCGTTAGGTAGTGGCTGGTGGACCCGTTAGGTAGTGGCTGGTGGACCCGTTAGGTAGTGGCTGGTGGACCCGTTAGGTAGTGGCTGGTGGACCCGTTAGGTAGTGGCTGGTGGACCCGTTAGGTAGTGGCTTGTTGACCCGTTAGGTAGTGGCTTGTTGACCCCGTTAGGTAGTGGCTTGTGGACCCGTTAGGTAGTGGCTGGTGGACCCGTTAGGTAGTGGCTTGTTGACCCGTTAGGTAGTGGCTTGTTGACCCGTTAGGTAGTGGCTTGTGGACCCGTTAGGTAGTGGCTTGTGGATCCGTTAGGTAGTGGCTTGTGGACCCGTTAGGTAGTGGCTTGTTGACCCGTTATGTAGTGGCTTGTTGACCCGTTAGGTAGTGGCTTGTGGACCCGTTAGGTAGTGGCTGGTGGACCCGTTAGGTAGTGGCTGGTGGACCCGTTAGGTAGTGGCTTGTGGACCCTTTAGGTAGTGGTTTGTGGACCCGTTATGTAGTGGCTGGTGGACCCGTTAGGTAGTGGCTTGTTGACCCGTTAGGTAGTGGCTTGTTGACCTGTTAGGTAGTGGCTTGTTGACCCGTTAGGTAGTGGCTTGTTGACCTGTTAGGTAGTGGCTTGTTGACCTGTTAGGTAGTGGCTTGTTGACCCGTTAGGTAGTGGCTTGTTGACCTGTTAGGTAGTGGCTTGTTGACCCGTTAGGTAGTGGCTTGTTGACCTGTTAGGTAGTGGCTGGTGGACCCGTTAGGTAGTGGCTTGTTGACCCGTTAGGTAGTGGCTTGTTGACCTGTTAGGTAGTGGCTTGTGTAGTGGCTTGTTGACCTGTTAGGTAGTGGCTTGTTGACCTGTTAGGTAGTGGCTTGTTGACCTGTTAGGTAGTGGCTTGTTGACCTGTTAGGTAGTGGCTTGTTGACCTGTTAGGTAGTGGCTTGTTGACCCGTTAGGTAGTGGCTTGTTGACCTGTTAGGTAGTGGCTTGTTGACCCGTTAGGTAGTGGCTTGTTGACCCGTTAGGTAGTGGCTGGTGGACCCGTTAGGTAGTGGCTTGTGGACCCGTTAGGTAGTGGCTTGTGGACCCGTTAGGTAGTGGCTTGTGGACCCGTTAGGTAGTGGCTTGTGGACCCGTTAGGTAGTGGCTTGTGGACCCGTTAGGTAGTGGCTTGTGGACCCGTTAGGTAGTGGCTTGTGGACCCGTTAGGTAGTGGCTTGTGGACCCGTTAGGTAGTGGCTTGTTGACCCGTTAGGTAGTGGCTTGTTGACCCGTTAGGTAGTGGCTTGTGGACCCGTTAGGTAGTGGCTTGTGGACCCGTTAGGTAGTGGCTTGTGGACCCGTTAGGTAGTGGCTTGTTGACCCGTTAGGTAGTGGCTTGTTGACCCGTTAGGTAGTGGCTTGTTGACCCCGTTAGGTAGTGGCTTGTTGACCCCGTTAGGTAGTGGCTTGTTGACCCGTTAGGTAGTGGCTGGTGGACCCGTTAGGTAGTGGCTGGTGGACCCGTTAGGTAGTGGCTGGTGGACCCGTTAGGTAGTGGCTGGTGGACCCGTTAGGTAGTGGCTGGTGGACCCGTTAGGTAGTGGCTTGTTGACCCGTTAGGTAGTGGCTTGTTGACCCCGTTAGGTAGTGGCTTGTGGACCCGTTAGGTAGTGGCTGGTGGACCCGTTAGGTAGTGGCTTGTTGACCCGTTAGGTAGTGGCTTGTTGACCCGTTAGGTAGTGGCTTGTGGACCCGTTAGGTAGTGGCTTGTGGATCCGTTAGGTAGTGGCTTGTGGACCCGTTAGGTAGTGGCTTGTTGACCCGTTATGTAGTGGCTTGTTGACCCGTTAGGTAGTGGCTGGTGGACCCGTTAGGTAGTGGCTTGTGGACCCGTTAGGTAGTGGCTGGTGGACCCGTTAGGTAGTGGCTTGTGGACCCGTTAGGTAGTGGCTGGTGGACCCGTTAGGTAGTGGCTTGTGAACGTTAGGTAGTGGCTTGTGGACCCGTTAGGTAGTGGCTGGTGGACCCGTTGTAGGTAGTAGCTTGACCCGTTAGGTAGTGGCTGAGTAGACCAGGATAGGCAGGCTGGCTGCCAGTGGACCCCGTTAGTAGTAGCTTATGGACCCTTTAGGTAGTGGCTTTGTGGACCCTTTAGGTGATGGTTTGTGGACCCTTTAGGTTGTGGCTTGTGGACCCTTTAGGTAGTGGCTTGTGGACCCCGTTAGGTAGTGGCTGGTGGACCACGTTGCGTGTGGCTTATGGACCATTTAGGTAGTGGCTTGTGGACCCCGTTGGTGATAGCTTGTGGTTGCTGGTAGTGGTTGGTGGACCAGGCTGAGATGAGTGGCTTGTGGACCCTTTGGGGTAGTGGTTTTGTGGACCCGTTATGTAGTGGCTGGTGGACCCGTTAGGTAGTGGCTTGTGGACCCCTTTAGGTAGTGGCTTGTTGACCCGTTAGGTAGTGGCTGGTGGACCGTTGAGTAGTGGCTGGTGGACCCCGTTAGGTAGTGGCTGGTGGACCCGTTAGGTAGTGGCATTGACCCGTTAGGTAGTGGCTGGTGGACCCGTTAGGTAGTGGCTGGTGGACCCGTTAGGTAGTGGCTGGTGGACCCGTTAGGTAGTGGCTGAGGTGGACCCGTTAGGTAGTGGCTGGTGGACCCGTTGGGTGGCTGGTGGACCCGTTGGTAGTGGCTTGTGGACCCGTTAGGTAGTGGCTGGTGGACCCGTTAGGTAGTGGCTGGTGGACCCGTTAGGTAGTGGCTGGTGGACCCGTTAGGTAGTGGCTTGTTGACCCGTTAGGTAGTGGCTGGTGGACCACGTTAGGTAGTGGCTGGTGGACCCGTTGGGGTAGTGGCTGGTGGACCCGTTAGGTAGTGGCTTGTTGACCCGTTAGGTAGTGGCTGGTGGACCCGTTAGGTAGTGGCTTGTTGACCCGTTAGGTAGTGGCTGGTGGACCCGTTAGGTAGTGGCTGGTGGACCCGTTAGGTAGTGGCTTGTTGACCCGTTAGGTAGTGGCTTGTTGACCCGTTAGGTAGTGGCTGGTGGACCCGTTAGGTAGTGGCTGGTGGACCCGTTAGGTAGTGGCTGGTGGACCCGTTAGGTAGTGGCTTGTTGACCCGTTAGGTAGTGGCTTGTTGACCCGTTAGGTAGTGGCTGGTGGACCCGTTAGGTAGTGGCTGGTGGACCCGTTAGGTAGTGGCTGGTGGACCCGTTAGGTAGTGGCTGGTGGAGTTTTTAAACTGGGTTAAGGATAGAGATATAATAGCATGTTATCATAGTGTTTAATAACCGACTCACTGGTTAATAGAGGACATTATTAACTGTGGTGTGTGGTGACCATGAACTGAGCTGTGGTGTAGTCACTACATACCATCTATAACTATTATTACTATACTACCATCACTACATACCATCTATAACTATTATTACTATACTACCATCACTACATCTCATATATAACTATTATTACTATACTACCATCACTACATACCATCTATAACTATTATTACTATACTACCATCACTACATCTCATATATAACTATTATTACTATACTACCATCACTACATACCATCTATAACTATTATTACTATACTACCATCACTACTACCATCTATAACTATTATTACATACCATCTATACCATCTAATTATTACTATACTACCATCACTACATACCATCTATAACTATTATTACTATACTACCATCACTACATACCATCTATAACTATTATTACTATACTACCATCACTACTACCATCACTACATACCATCTATAACTATTATTACTATACTACCATCACTACATACCATCTAACTATTATTACTATACTACCATCACTACATACCATCTATAACTATTATTACTATACTACCATCACTACATACCATCTATAACTATTATTACTATACTACCATCACTACATACCATCTATAACTATTATTACTATACTACCATCACTACATACCATCTATAACTATTATTACTATACTACCAGCCACTACATACCATCTATAACTATTATTACTATACTACCATCACTACATACCATCTATAACTATTATTACTATACTACCATCACTACATATCATCTATAACTATTATTACTATACTACCATCACTACATACCATCTATAACTATTACTATACTACCATCACTACATACCATCTATAACTATTATTACTATACTACCATCACTGCATACCATATAACTAGTATTACTATACTACCATCACTACATACCATCTATAACTAGTATTACTATACTACCATCACTACATACCATCTATAACTATTATTACTATACTACCATCACTACATACCATCTATAGCTATTATTACTATACTACCATCACTCATACCATCTATAACTAGTATTACTATACCACCATCACTACATACCATCTATAACTAGTATTACTATACTACCATCACTACATACCATCTATAACTAGTATTACTATACTACCATCACTACATACCATCTATAATTATTATTGCTATACTACCATCACTACTACCATCACTACATAGTATGCACAGTATGTAAACATGCAGTGTAGTTATCCAAAAGCAATGATATCCTTGCTTTGGTGGGTCATAACCCTTGCAAGGAACAAGCTCCCAGGCTCAGCCCTCCTGCGATGTCCGTGTGGTTTGCTACCAGCGACAGTAACTCACAGCTCTCAGGCGGACTGAATAATTGCATGTCGGGAAGCAACAAAACAGAACAACAAACCCTGTTTGTGATGGTGGCAGCACTTAGGAGAACAGCGCAGGAGGAACAGCGAGGGGAAAAACTATTGTTTTTGATAATATTTTTGCCCATTCTAAATGTGCCCCCCCATCGAAGGGAGATGTAACATGGTTAGTTAGACTCCACAACTCTGCTGTGGTGTAGCCTGTACAGTACCATTTACACATACCAGGAAGCTCTGTAGTTAATATATTACTAGTCGTTTAAAAGACCAGGCCAAGTCGTGTCAAGACTGGCTTGTGTTGTGGTCAAGTTTGTTGTTCATTGTGGATATTTCCCAGTTGTGTGTGTGTGTGTGTGTGTGGGGGTGTGTGTTTCCGTAAGTGGTTAGTCAGGGTGGTATTAGCCAATAGAGCCGGTGAGCGTAGTGAAGGTAATCCATGATCCTGGGTGTGTGATGTGATGCTCACTGTCAGTTCTGTGACGTCTCCTCTCTCTGAGGTCACTGGCCAGCAGATGGTAACTCACGGATTATATATAAGACAGGACACACACACACACTTGGTCACAGTTCACACACTGCTTCTAGGACAGAGGGAGGGGAGGAGGTCTGTAGAGAGAAAGAACAGAAACTGAGTCAGCTCAGAGACAGAATAAAGGTTGCGTGGCAACCCAGTTCAAGCTGTGAGAGAGAAAGAAAATAGAAAGCAGAGAGAGAAATGAGAGAGACAGAGAGAGAGAAAGAAATAGAGAGAGAGAGAGAGAGAGAGAGGGGTAAAGAGGAGTGGAACCTCTTCTTCAACTTCTCATTGACACATCCCTAGTGGTTCTCTGTTCCCCTGGTGAAGAGAAAGGAAATCGATTCCTCCGTGACTCGTTTTCTTGTAGTTTATTACTTAATTGATTGTGCCGGGACTGACCTCTGTGGGAGAATGACAATCCTCACGTCCTTAATGTGAGTATCCATCCCTAGGAAGAACTGTGTGTGTGTGTGTGTGTGTGTGAACTGCTGCTGATTCTATCGACAATGTAGGATACCCAAGGGCAACGCAGATCGTCATATCTTATCTATCTGCTCCGATATCGTTGACACTCAAAGGCTGTGTTGTCTGTGGTAAAGGAGATGATCTGGGGAGCTAGAGTATAGTACAATATCTTTGGTGTGAATGACACAGACGTTCTACCTGGACTCTAGAATGGTAGAGTCGCTATTGGCGCGTTCTAGAATCATCCAGGAAATATGTCCGAGGATAAACAATGAGAGGTGTTGACTGACCACCGTCAGGGCCTTATATAGCTGGGCATCTCCATGTGAGCTCTGGTCAGCATGGCATATGTGTGGGGAATAAGGTACCCTTAGACCCAACCGTGTTCTCTGAAACGTACAGGCTAGACAGAGGATATCTGGCAATTACCATCTATGGTATAGTCTTTGACCCAGATCAGGAGACTGGCCTGTGGGCCACACACACACACACACACACATACACACACACATACACACACACACACAGCCACACATAGAAATAGATTATTATGGGCACACACATACAGGTCATTGGCTCCTGGACATTTTTGAATTGGTCACATGCAGCAGCTGGTCGTAGTAGGTGGTGTTGTTGCCCAATAGAGATTACAGCTGGCCCGTGTACACCTCCTGAACGTCTGCTTCCCAAATGGCACCCTATTCCCTACGTAGTGCACTAGCTTTGGACCAGAGCCCTATCGTAGTGCGCTATCTATAGTGGTTGCCATTTGGGACGAACTCTCTACCTGTCTATACTGTGGGTGGCTTGGATTGCGTCTTGTAATCACAGGACTGAAGCTCGTCCCAACCCTGTGTGAGGGTCAACCGTACAGCTATATATTCTGCTTCTGTTAGTGTCTCGAGGAAGGTTTGTTTAGTTCTTAAGTCCTGTAACAGCTGATCCGGTCAGCGCTGTCGATCTTCTGGCGTAATTTGGTGAGATGCCAGTGTGTAACCAGCGTGTGGTTCCGGTGTGTTCATTCTGCCAGTAGAACCTGATGGGAACAGCTGGTCCACCGCTGGCGAGTATCACGAGATCCTGATGGCGCTGCGGAGTTCCTGTGTGTCTCACCCGCCCACCCAAACTGGTGCTGCACCCCCCACGCCCGTCAGCGAGAGAGGACGTAAACCGTCTGACCTGGGCCACTGCTGCCGCAAGACCACCAGAAACAGGCCAGGTACAATAGCACACACTATAAAAACCAGCACCAATACAAGTCGCTCTGGATAAGAGCGTCTTACAAATGACTTAAATGTAAATGTAAATGTAATATATAGGCCTATATACACACACACACAGACACTCTATACACAAATCATTACATTGTGTGGAAGATTTTGCTCAACACACTCATATGTTCTCTCCTTCTCTCTCCTTCTGTCTCTCCTTATGTTTTCTCTCTCCCATGTTTTCTTCTCTCCTCCTTTCTCTCCTAGATGTTTTTCCTCCTTATGTTTTCTCCTCTCTCCTCCTTTCTCTCCCTATGTTTTCCCTTCTCTCCTCCTTTCTCTCCTTATGTTTTTTCTCTCTCTCCTCTCTCTCCCATGTTTTTCTCTCCTCCTTTCTCTCCTGTGAGGTTTTCTCTCTCTCCTCCTTTCTCTCCTTATGTTTTCTCTCTCTCCCTCCTCTCTCTCCTTATGTTTTCTCTCTCCTCCTTTCTCTCTTATGCTCTCTCTCCTCCTCTCTCCTTATGTTTTCTCTCTCTCCTCCTCTCTCTCCTTATGTTTTCTCTCTCTCCTCCTTTCTCTCCTTATGTTTTCTCTCTCTCCTCCTCTCTCTCTTATGTTTTCTCTCTCTCCTCCTCTTCTCTCCTTATGTCTTTCTCTCTCTCCTCCTTTCTCTCCTTATGTTTTCTCTCTCTCCTCCTTTCTCTCTCCTTATGTTTTCTCTCTCTCCTCCTCTCTCTCCTTATGTTTTCTCTCTCTCCTCCTTCTCTCTCCTTATGTTTTCTCTCTCTCTCCTCCTTTCTCTCCTTATGTTTTCTCTCTCTCCTCCTCTCTCTCCTTATGTTTTCTCTCTCTCCTCCTCTCTCTCCTTATGTTTTCTCTCTCTCCTCCTCTCTCTCCTTATGTTTTCTCTCTCTCCTCCTTTCTCTCCTTATGTTTTCTCTCTCTCCTCCTCTCTCTCCTTATGTTTTCTCTCTCTCCTCCTCTCTCTCCTTATGTTTTCTCTCTCTCCTCCTCTCTCTCCTTATGTTTTCTCTCTCTCCTCCTCTCTCTCCTTATGTTTTCTCTCTCTCCTCCTCTCTCTCCTTATGTTTTCTCTCTCTCCTCCTTTCTCTCCTTATGTTTTCTCTCTCTCCTCCTTTCTCTCCTTATGTTTTCTCTCTCTCCTCCTTTCTCTCCTTATGTTTTCTCTCTCTCCTCCTTTCTCTCCTTATGTTTTCTCTCTCTCCTCCTCTCTCTCCTTATGTTTTCTCTCTCCTTATGTTTTCTCTCTCTCCTCCTCTCTCTCCTTATGTTTTCTCTCTCTCCTCCTCTCTCTCCTTATGTTTTCTCTCTCTCTCTCCTCCTTTCTCTCCTTATGTTTTCTCTCTCTCCTCCTTTCTCTCCTTATGTTTTCTCTCTCTCCTCCTTTCTCTCCTTATGTTTTCTCTCCTCTCTCTCTCCTTATGTTTCTCTCTCTCCTCCTTTCTCTCCTTATGTTTTCTCTCTCCTCCTCCTCTCTCTCCTTATGTTTTCTCTCTCCTTTCTCTCTCATGTTTTCTCTCTCTCCTCCTCTCTCTCCTTATGTTTTCTCTCTCCCTCCTTTCTCTCCTTATGTTTTCTCTCTCTCTCCTCCTCTCTCTCCTTATGTTTTCTCTCTCTCCTCTCTCTCCGTTTTCTTCTCTCTCCTTCTCTCCTTATGCTCTCTCTCCTCCTTTCTCTCCTTATGTTTTCTCTCTCTCCTCCTTTCTCTCCTTATGTTTTCTCTCTCTCCTCCTCTCTCTCCTTATGTTTTCTCTCTCTCTCTCCTCTCTCTCTCCTTCTCTCTCCTTATGTTTTCTCTCTCTCCTCCTTTCTCTCCTTATGTTTTCTCTCTCCTCCTTTCTCTCCTTATGTTTTCTCTCTCTCCTCTCTCTCTCTCCTTATGTCTTTCTCTCTCTCCTCCTCTCTCTCCTTATGTTTTCTCTCTCTCCTCCTCTCTCTCCTTATGTTTCTCTCTCTCCTCCTTTCTCTCCTTATGTTTTCTCTCTCCTCCTCCTCTCTCCTTATGTTTTCTCTCTCTCCTCCTCCTTTCTCTCCTTATGTTTTCTCTCTCTCCTCCTCTTCTCTCCTTATGTTTTCTCTCTCTCCTCCTTTCTCTCCTTATGTTTTCTCTCTCTCCTCCTTTCTCTCCTTATGTTTTCTCTCTCTCCTCCTCTCTCTCCTTATGTTTTCTCTCTCCTCTCTCTCTTTCTCTCTCCTCCTTCTCTCCTTATGTTTTCTCTCTCCTCCTCTCTCTCCTTATGTTTTCTCTCTCTCCTCCTCTCTCTCCTTATGTTTTCTCTCTCTCCTCCTCTCTCTCCTTATGTTTTCTCTCTCTCCTCTCTCTCCTTATGTTTCTCTCTCTCTCTCTCTCTCTCTCCTCCTTTCTCTCCTTATGTTTCTCTCTCTCCTCCTCTCTCCTTATGTTTTCTCTCTCTCCTCCTCTCTCTCCTTATGTTTTCTCTCTCCTCCTCTCTCTCCTTATGTTTTCCTCCTCCTCTCCTTATGTTTTCTCTCTCCTCCTTTTCCTTATGTTTTCCTCTCTCCTCCTCTTTTCTCTCTTATGTTTTCTCTCTCTCTCCTCCTTTCTCTCCTTATGTTTTCTCTCTCTCCTCCTTTCTCTCCTTATGTTTTCTCTCTCTCCTCCTTTCTCTCCTTATGTTTTCTCTCTCTCCTCCTTTCTCTCCTTATGTTTTCTCTCTCTCCTCCTTTCTCTCCTTATGTTTTCTCTCTCTCCTCCTTTCTCTCCTTATGTTTTCTCTCTCCTTATGTTTTCTCTCTCTCCTCCTTTCTCTCCTTATGTTTTCTCTCTCTCCTCCTCTCTCTCCTTATGTTTTCTCTCTCTCCCTCCTTTCTCTCCTTATGTTTTCTCTCTCTCCTCCCCTTTCTCTCCTTATGTTTTCTCTCTCTCCTCCTCTCTCTCCTTATGTTTTTCTCTCTCTCCTCCTCTCTCTCCTTATGTTTTCTCTCTCTCCTCCTTTCTCTCCTTATGTTTTCTCTCTCCTTTCTCTCCTTATGTTTTCTCTCTCTCCTCCTTTCTCTCCTTATGTTTTCTCTCTCTCCTCCTTTCTCTCCTTATGTTTTCTCTCTCTCCTCCTTTCTCTCCTTATGTTTTCTCTCTCTCCTCCTTTCTCTCCTTATGTTTTCTCTCTCTCCTCCTTTCTCTCCTTATGTTTTCTCTCTCCTTTCTCTCTTCTCTCTCCTCCTTTCTCTCCTTATGTTTTCTCTCTCCTTTCTCTCTTCTCTCTCCTCCTTTCTCTCCTTATGTTTTCTCTCTCCTTATGTTTTCTCTCTCCTTTCTCTCCTTATGTTTTCTCTCTCTCCTCCTTTCTCTCCTTATGTTTTCTCTCTCCTTTCTCTCCTTCTCTCTCTCCTCCTGTCTCTCCTTATGTTTTCTATCTCCTTTCTCTCCTTCTCTCTCTCCTTATGTTTTCTCTCCTCTCTCTCTCCTCCTGTCTCTCCTCTCTCCAGGTAAGACAACAGAGGAGGTGGTGAAGCAGTATCTTCAGAGAGTCAGGATAGCACCAGAGGAGGTGAGACCTGTTCTCTCCAGTCATTGGTTAAGTCTGAAAGGACACCCTATGCCCTATAAAGTGCCATACGTTTCACCAGGGCCCATAGGGTGTCATTTGGGACGCGTCCATTATCATCACAACACATTATCTGTTGAAGGAAATGTGGATAGCCAAGTACATATTTAAAGAAAGACCTGCGTGCTGCTCTGGCCTGTAACACTTTCATTGATTAACATTACCTATTGGCCAGCTAGCCATCATCAGCACTTTCAAGAATTGTATTGAATGATTCCCACTCACCTGCAACAGGCTGACTCAGCTGTGTGGGTGCTTTTCCTATTTTGGATAGCTAAGTACTTACAGGTTGGCTAAAGGATCCCTCCTATCTCCTCCTCTCCTCTCTTCTCCTCTCCTCTCCTCTCCTCTCCTCTCCCCTCTCCTCTCCCTCTCCTCTCCTATCTCCTCTCCTCTCCTCCTCCTCTCCTCTCCTCTCCTCTCCTCTCCTCTCCTCTCTTCTCCTCTCCTCCTCTCCTATCTCCTCTCCTCCTCTCCTCTCCTCCTCCTCTCCTCTCCCTCTCCTCCCCCTCTCCTCCTCCTCTCCTCTCCTCCTCTCCCTCTCCTCCTCTCCTTTCCCTCTCCTCTCCTCTCATCCTCTCCTCTCCTCCTTTCCTCTCCTCTCCTCTCCTCCCCTCTCCTCTCCTCCTCTCCTCCTCTCCTCTCCTCTCCTCAGAACTGTACCATCTGTATGGAGGCCCTCGGGGGCGTCAGGCTACAAGGGTGGTGACTTCATAGGTCGCCTGGCCCAGTGTGGGCACCAGTACCACCTCCAGTGCCTGGTGGCCATGTACAACAACGGCACAAAGATGGCAGCCTGCAGTGTCCTACCTGCAAAACCATCTACGGCGTGAACGGGCAACCCAGCCGCCCGGGAAGATGGGTACCACGTCATCCCCCCACTCGCTGCCTGGCCACCCGGCTGAGACCATCCGCATCATCACAGCGTCCTCTGCCTGGCATCCAGGGATTTGAACCCCAGCCAAGGCAAACCCTTTACAGCCAGAGGTTCCGGCGTCCTGCTACCTCCCAGACAGCGAGAGGGCCTTAAGGGAGACCTACGGCTTTGACATATTCCATTGCAGATACTGTTGCCAGTACAACTCCAGCTTTCTGGATTTTAGCCCAATCTTTGTCCTTTATAAACCCGGGACGTTTTCCCTTGAAGTTGTATCGAGGAAACTCTGAAAGTTGAAATTATGAATCCGTCTCTAACCATCTCACCTCCTTTTCCCTCCACGTCCTCTCCCTCCACCTTCTCTCC
>NW_027035983.1:2500-12269 GCF_034236695.1 Oncorhynchus nerka
GAGAGAGAGAGAGAGAGAGAGAGAGAGAGAGAGAGAGAGAGAGAGAGAGATGTCCTATCCCTGCTGAGAGCCTGTTCAGCCTGGGACACCAACAGAAGAAAGGATGATGGATGGAGCTATGCGAATATCCCAACTGCCACCACACTCTGAACAATACTGCCAAGATAGTTCAATTGATGATAGTGTTTAACATGATGTCTAGTTTTGAGAAATAAAGTATTTTCTAATTATCAAAATATGACAAATGAAGTATTATTAAAATGTTACTATATTGTATGCTGATTATTTGGAGATTACTCCTAAACTGTTGAAGCTAGAAACATTATTCAAACTTCATCGTGCAGACCGGTCTGGAATAGTGTGCTTCTATACAAACACGACGTGGACACCTTCAAAGGTGGATTCTATTTCAGCCCACACCGATTTGCTGACAGGTGTACAAAATCGAGCACACGGCCGTGCAAATCTCCATGATAAACATTAGTGGTAGAATGGCCCTTACTGAAGAGCTCAGTGACGTTCTAACGTGGCACCGTCAGAGGGATGCCATCTTTCCAACAAGTCAGTTCGTCGCATTTCTGCCTGCTAGAGCTGCCCCCTTGTCAACTGTAAGTGTTATTGTTAAGTGGAAATGTCTAGGGAGCATCAACGGCTCAACCGTGAAGAGGAAGGCCCGCAACGGGCCTGCCGAGTGCTGAAGTGTGTAGCATGTCAAAATGGTCTGTACTTTGTTGCACCCGAGTCCCAAACTGCCTCAGTGTCTGACCTCACTAATGCTTGTGTGACTGAATGGAAGCAAGTCCTGAAGCAATGTTCCAACATCTAGTGGAAAACGCCTTCCCAGAAGAGTGGAGGCTGTTATGGCAACAATGTTCCAACATCTAGTGGAAAGCCTTCCCAGAAGAGTGGAGGCTGTTTAGCAGCAATGTTCAACATCTAGTGGAAAGCATGAAGAGTGGAGGCTGTTATCTTAATGTTTCAACATCTAGTGGAAAGCCTTCCCAGAAGAGTGGAGGCTGTTATAGCAAAAATGTTCAACATCTAGTGGAAAGCCTTCCCCAGAGTGGAGGCTGTTATAGCAGCAATGTTCAACATCTGGTGGAAGCCTTCCCAGAGAGTGGAGGCTGTTATAGCAGCAATGTTCAACATCTGGTGGAAAGCCTTCCCAGAAGAGTGGAGGCTGTTATAGCAGCAATGTTCAACATCTAGTGGAAAGCCTTCCCAGAAGAGTGGAGGCTGTAACAGCAATGTTCAACATCTAGTGGAAGCCTTCCCCAGAAGAGAGGAGGCTGTTATAGCAGCAAAGGGGGACCAACTCTATAATTAACACTCATAATTTTGGAATGAGATGTTCAAAGAGCAGTTGTCCACATAACGTTGTTGGTCATGACTATTCCTTCCTCCACTTTCAAGGGATTTCCACAACTTTCTAAAAAGGTCCCATTTGTGAAATCGCCTCTAACGTTCCATTCGCTGTAAACACAACTTCGGACCACTTTGCCAACAACTCAGACAACATGTTAGAGGGTACAACATCTTCCTCTACTTCTGCTATTCAAATTTAAAATCAGAACAAGAATAGCTTCTAACCAATCAAGAGGTAGAGGATTTTGCAACCAATCAACTGCTTTCAATAGCGATGCAGTAAGTCATGACAGAAGCAGATTCATCACTCTACAATCACATTTGGGAGTTCACTTTCATTGATTTGTCTAACACTATCATGAATCTAGCAAATACGTTTTGTGGGTCAGAGTGCAATATTTATTTAGGTTCATAAAACAAACGTTTAATAGCATGTTTCTCTCGCACACTGGCTTTAGCCATGGATGGAACAGGCCTGCCAGGGCAAATGCAGGGGGTTGCCTAGCTACATGTGCCTTGGAGACAGCCTTCACATAGGATTACAACTGACCACAGTACAGACCCACGCAGCCAGGGACCCACGCAGCCAGGGACCACGCAGCCAGGACCCACGCAGGACCAGGGACCCACGCAGCCAGGGACCCACGCAGCCAGGGACCGACGCAGCCAGGACGCAGCCAGGGACCACAGGGACCCACGCAGCCACTGCTCTGGTCTGTACTATAAAGTATAACTACTTAAATGTTCATAAATTTGCATATATAATATATAATAATACCCACCAACAGACACTTCTGGTGGGAAACATGAAAGCGACCCAACCATAGAGCCGGCCGTCGACCCCCAACCATAGAGCCGGCCAACCCATAAGAGCCGAGCCGTCGACCCAACCATAGAGCCGGCCGTCGACCCAACCCATAGAGCCGGCCGTCGACACCAACCATAGAGCCGGCCGTCGACCCAACCATAGAGCCGGCCAAATCGACCCATAAAGACCATCGACCCAACCAACCATAGAGCCGGCCGTCGACCCAACCAGAGCCAGCCATCGACCCAACCATAGAGCCAGCCATCACCCAGCCATAGAGCCAGCCCATCAACCCAACCATAGAGCCAGCCATCGGCCCAACCATAGAGCCAGCCATCGAGGAACCAACCATAGAGCCAGCCATCGGCCCAACCATAGAGCCAACCATAGAGCCAGCCATCGAGCCAGCCATCGCCCCAGCCATAGGAGCGAGCCAGCCATTCGCCCCAACCATAGAGCCAGCCATCAACCCAACCATAGAGCCAGCCATCGACCCAACCATAGAACCAGAGACCAACCATAGAGCCAGCCATCGGCCAACCATAGAGCCAACCATAGAGCCAGCCATCGGCCAACCATAACAGCCAGCCAACCATAGAGCCAGCCATCGCCCCACCCCACCATAGAGCGCCAGGCCCAGCCATGAGCCAGCCCAACCATAGAGCCAGCCATCGCCCAACCATAGAGCCAACCATAGAGCCAGCCATCGACCCAACCATAGAGCCAGCCATCAACCCAGCCATAGAGCCAGCCAGCCATCGCAGCCCAACCATAGAGCCAGCCATCAACCCAGCCATAGAGCCAGCCATCGACCCAACCATAGGGGCGTGAGAGAGCCAGCCATCGAGCCAGCCATCAACCCAGCCATGGGCGAGCCAGCCATCGACCCAACCATAGAGCCAGCCATCGACCCAACCATAGACCCAACCAGCCATCGACCCAACCATACAGGAGCATCAGCCATCGACCCAACCATAGAGCCAGCCATCGACCCAACCATAGAGCCAGCCATCGACCCAACCATAGAGCCAGCCATCGACCCAACCACTAGAGCCAGCCATCGACCCAACCATAGAGCCAGCCATCGACCCAACCAACCATAGAGCCAGCCATCGACAACCATGAAGGCCATCGGCCCAAGAGCCAGCCATCGACCCAACCATGGAGCCAGCCATCGACCCAACCATAGAGCCAGCCATCAACTCAAACATAGAGCCAGCCATCAACCCAAACATAGAGCCAGCCATCAACCCAAACATAGAATGACATCAACCCAAACATAGAGCCAGCCATCAACCCAAACGAACCATCCAACCCAAACATAGAGCCAGCCATCGACCCAACCATGGAGCCAGCCATCAAACAAGGCCTCCACCTCCCCAACTCATACTGCACAAACTGTCTGTAGTATCAATCACCAGTTGTAGAACACCTACTCATTCCAGGGTTTTTCTTTAGTTTGACTATTTTCTACATTTAGAATAATAGTGAAGCGTCAAAACTATGAAATAACACATATGGAATCATGTAGTAACCAAAGTGTTAAACAAATCAACATATATTTTATATTTTAGTTTTTTCTAAGTAGCCTCCCTTTGCCTTGATGACAGCTTTGGTCACTAAATAAATTCATTAGGCCTTAATCTATAGATTTCACATGACTGGGAACACAGATATGCATCTGTTGGTCACAATAATAGTAAATAAATAGAGACACACATTTGATAAAATACTATAAAGAAAGTACCAACGTTACGGTGTACTGTGCAACACGTTGTGCATGTGTGTACTGTGCGTGTGTGTACTGTGTGTGTGTGTGTGTGTGTGTACTGTGTGTGTGTGTACTGTGTGTGTGTGTGTGTACTGTGCGTGTGTGTGTACTGTGCGCGTGTGTGTACTGTGCGTGTGTGTACTGTGTACTGTGTGTGTGTAGTGTGTGTGTACTGTGCGTGTAGTGTGTGTGTACTGTGCGTGTGTGTGTGTGTACTGTGCGTGTGTACTGTGCGTGTGCGTGTGTACTGTGCGTGTGCGTGTGTACTGTGCGTGTGCGTGTGTACTGTGCGTGTGCGTGTGTACTGTGCGTGTGCGTGTGTACTGTGCGTGTGCGTGTACTGTGCGTGTGTGTGTACTGTGCGTGTGCGTGTGTACTGTGCGTGTACTGTGCGTGTGTGTGTGTACTGTGCGTGTGTGTGTGTACTGTGCGTGTGTGTGTGTACTGTGCGTGTGTGTGTGTACTGTGCGTGTGTGTGTGTGTGTGTACTGTGCGTGCGTGTGTGTGTGTACTGTGCGTGCGTGTGTGTGTGTACTGTGCGTGCGTGTGTGTACTGTGCGTGCGTGTGTGTACTGTGCGTGCGTGTGTGTACTGTGCGTGCGTGTGTGTACTGTGCGTGCGTGTGTGTGTGTACTGTGCGTGCGTGTGTGTACTGTGCGTGCGTGCACTGTGCGTGTGTACTGTGTGCGTGTGTACTGTGAGCGTGTGTACTGTGAGCGTGTGTACTGTGAGCGTGTGTACTGTGAGCGTGTGTACTGTGAGCGTGTGTACTGTGAGCGTGTGTGTGTGTGTGTACTGTGCGTGTGTGTGTGTGTGTGTGTGTGTACTGTGCGTGTGTGTGTGTGTGTACTGTGCGTGTGTGTGTGTGTGTACTGTGCGTGTGTGTGTGTGTGTACTGTGCGTGTGTGTGTGTGTGTACTGTGCGTGTGTGTGTGTACTGCATAAGATATGTACATTATAATGTCCTAACGCAATTCTTACCTTTGGTGTAGTTTAGCTGGGCAGCCAAGCTCACTGCCCTCAGTCTGTCAGGAAACCCCTGATGGTTAAAATCACCTTGAAGGAAGGAGAGAGAGAGAGGCCTTTATTCAGAGCAGAGAGTGCAGAACGATAATTCACGTGGATTCAAAGTATCGCTGAATATCAATCCACTTAAACCCTTTGCTTTCTGCAGACTCAGCTAAATGTGACGGTTACTGTAGAAATCTAATTAGTTTTCCCAAAATGGCAGCCTATCACCTATATAGTGCACTACTTTTGAACAGATGGGCCCTATCCAGGCCCTGGTCCAAAGTAGGGAATAGGAGCCATTTGGGACATGCCCATTGACTTCCCTGAAGCCCACGGGAGCCACACCAGCAGAATAGCATTACTGAGCCCACGGGAGCCACACCAACAGAGTAGCATTACTGAGCCCACGGGAGGCACGCCAACAGAGTAGCATTACTGAGCCCACGGGAGCCACACCAGCAGAGTAGCATTACTGAGCCCACGGGAGCCACACCAGCAGAATAGCATTACTGAGCCCACGGGAGCCACACCAGCAGAGTAGCATTACTGAGCCCACGGGAGCCACACCAGCAGAATAGCATTACTGAGCCCACACCAACAGAGTAGCATTACTGAGCCCACGGGAGCCCACACCAGCAGAATAGCATTACTGAGCCCACGGGAGCCCACACCAGCAGAATAGCATTACTGAGCCCACGGGAGCCCACACCAGCAGAATAGCATTACTGAGCCCACGGGAGCCCACACCAGCAGAATAGCATTACTGAGCCCACACCAGCAGAATAGCATTACTGAGGCATCACATCTCTGACCAAGGCCCTTCTCCCCTGATTGCTCAGTTTGGCCAAACAGCAAACTCTAGGAAGAGATTGGTGGTTCCAAACTTCTTCCATTTCCTTGGGGACCTTGAATTTTGAATGTTTGCAAAAATGTCTAAAACCCTGTTTTCGCTTTGTCATTATGGGGTATTGTGGGTAGACTGATGAGGGGAAAACGCATTTAATCCATTTTAGAACGAGGCTGTAACGTAACACAATGTGGAAAAAGTCACGGGGTCTGAATCCTTTCCGAATGCACCGTAGATAGATCGGAGATAGATCGGATCTATCTATATAACCGTATGCTCAATGGCCATGGAAGAACTGTTACATGTTCAGCTTCTAGGAATTGTGTTCAGATCCTTGCTACAATGGGGCTGTGCATTATCATGCTGAAACGTGAGGTGATGGATGAATGGTACGACAATAGACCTCAGGGTCTCATCACAGTATCTCTGTGCATTCAAATTGTCATTGATAAAAATGTAATTGTGTTTATTGTCCGTAGCTTTTGCCTGCCCATAACCCCCCACGCCACCATGGGGCTGTTCACAACGATTGGCATCAACCCCTCGCCAACATGACACCATACACGCAGTCTGCCATCTGCCCGGTACAGCTGAAACCGATTCATCTTTGAAGAGTGAAGAGCACACTTCTCCAGCGTGACAGCGGCCATCGAAGGTGAGCATTTGCACAATGAAGTCGGTGCTGACGCCGAACTGCAGTCAGCTTAAGACGCTGGTGAGGACGACGAGTACGCAGATGAACGAACTGCAGTCAGCTTAAGACGCTGGTGAGGACGACGAGTACGCAGATGAACGAACTGCAGTCAGCTTAAGACGCTGGTGAGGACGACGAGTACGCAGATGAACGAACTGCAGTCAGCTTAAGACGCTGGTACGAGTACGCAGATGAACGAACTGCAGTCAGCTTAAGACGCTGGTGAGGACGACGAGTACGCAGATGAACGAACTGCAGTCAGCTTAAGACGCTGGTGAGGACGACGAGTACGCAGATGAACGAACTGCAGTCAGCTTAAGACGCTGGTGAGGACGACGACTACGCAGATGAACGAACTGCAGTCAGCTTAAGACGCTGGTGAGGACGACGACTACGCAGATGAACGAACTGCAGTCAGCTTAAGACGCTGGTGAGGACGACGACTACGCAGTTGAACTTCCCTGAAAAATGTTTGTGCAGAAATTCTTTGGTTGTGTAAACCCAGTTTCATCAGCTGTCTGGGTGGTTGGTCTCAGACGATCCCACAGGTGAAGAAGCTGTCCAGGTGGCTGGTCTCAGAGGACCCCACAGGTGAAGAAGCTGGCTGTGGACGTCCTGAGCTGGCTGTGATTACACGTGGTCTGCGGTTATGAGGCCGGTTGGATGTACTGCCAAATTCTCTAAAATGACTGTGGAGGCAACTTTGGTAAAGAACATCTCTGGTGGACATTCCTGCAGTCGGCATTCCAATTGCACGCTCCCTCAAAACTTGAGACATCTGTGGCGTTGTGTTGTGTGACAAAACTGTGCATTTTAGAGTGGCCTAAAATGCACCTGTGTAATGCTCATAAAGTTGAAGCTTCATGATAATCCATCCACCTGACAGGTGCAGCATACCTTGGCAAAGTGAAAAATACTCACTAACAGGGATATAAACACATTTGTACACAACATTTTAGAGAAATAAGCTTTTTTTTGTGTGTATGGAACATTTCCGGGGTCCTATATTTATTTCAGCTCATGAAACATGGAACCAACAGTGTATTTTAAAACTGTTCATGGGCAAGTTCAGCTTCCGAAAAGTAAGAAGAAGAACTCATGATTTAAGCATTTCACTGTGAGGTCTACTACACCTGTGTATTCAGCATTTCCCTGTAAGGTCTACTACACCTGTTGTATTCAGCATTTCACTGTGAGGTCTACTACACCTGTTGTAGTCAGCAATTCACTGTGAGGTCTACTACACCTGTTGTAGTCAGCAATTCACTGTGAGGTCTACTACACCTGTTGTATTCAGCATTTCACTGTGAGGTCTACTACACCTGTTGTATTCAGCATTTCACTGTGAGGTCTACTACACCTGGTGTATTCAGCATTTCACTGTGAGGTCTACTACACCTGTTGTATTCAGCATTTCACTGTGAGGTCTACTACACCTGTGTATTCAGCATTTCCCTGTAAGGTCTACTACACCTGTTGTATTCAGCATTTCACTGTGAGGTCTACTACACCTGTTGTATTCAGCATTTCACTGTGAGGTCTACTACACCTGTTGTATTCAGCATTTCACTGTGAGGTCTACTACACCTGTTGTAGTCAGCAATTCACTGTGAGGTCTACCACCCTGTTGTATTCAGCATTTCACTGTGAGGTCTACACCTGTTGTATTCAGCATTTCACTGTGAGGTCTACTACACCTGGTGTATTCAGCATTTCACTGTGAGGTCTACTACACCTGTTGTATTCAGCATTTCACTGTAAGGTCTACTACACCTGTGTATTCAGCATTTCCCTGTAAGGTCTACTACACCTGTTGTATTCAGCATTTCACTGTGAGGTCTACTACACCTGTTGTATTCAGCATTTCACTGTGAGGTCTACTACACCTGTTGTATTCAGCATTTCACTGTGAGGACTACTACACCTGTTGTAGTCAGCAATTCACTGTGAGGTCTACTACACCTGTTGTAGTCAGCAATTCACTGTGAGGTCTACTACACCTGTTGTAGTCAGCAATTCACTGTGAGGTCTACTACACCTGTTGTATTCAGCATTTCACTGTGAGGTCTACTACACCTGTTGTATTCAGCATTTCACTCAGAGGTCTACTACACCTGGTGTATTCAGCATTTCACTGTGAGGTCTACTACACCTGTTGTATTCAGCATTTCACTCAGAGGTCTACTACACCTGTGTATTCAGCATTTCCCTGTAAGGTCTACTACACCTGTTGTATTCAGCATTTCACTGTGAGGTCTACTACACCTGTTGTATTCAGCATTTCACTGTGAGGTCTACTACACCTGTTGTAGTCAGCAATTCACTGTGAGGTCTACTACACCTGTTGTATTCAGCATTTCACTGTGAGGTCTACTACACCTGTTGTATTCAGCATTTCACTGTGAGGTCTACTACACCTGGTGTATTCAGCATTTCACTGTGAGGTCTACTACACCTGTTGTATTCAGCATTTCACTGTAAGGTCTACTACACCTGTGTATTCAGCATTTCCCTGTAAGGTCTACTACACCTGTTGTATTCAGCATTTCACTGTGAGGTCTACTACACCTGTTGTATTCAGCATTTCACTGTGAGGTCTACTACACCTGTTGTATTCAGCATTTCACTGTGAGGACTACTACACCTGTTGTAGTCAGCACCACTGTGAGGTCTACTACTGTCTGTTGTATTCAGCATTTCACTGTGAGGTCTACTACACCTGTTGTATTCAGCATTTCACTGTAAGGTCTACTACACCTGTTGTATTCAGCATTTCACTGTAAGGTCTACTACACCGGTTGTATTCAGCATTTCACTGTAAGGTCTACTACACCTGTTGTATTCAGTATTTCACTGTGAGGTCTACTACACCTGTTGTATTCGGCATTTCACTGTGAGGTCTACTACACCTGTTGTATTCAGCATTTCACTGTGAGGTCTACTACACCTGATGTATTCGGCATTTCCCTGTGAGGTCTACTACACCTGTTGTATTCAGCATTTCACTGTGAGGTCTACTACACCTGTTGTATTCAGCATTTCACTGTGAGGTCTACTACACCTGTTGTATTCAGCATTTCACTGTAAGGTCTACTACACCTGTTGACCTCACAGTGAAATGCTGAATACAACAGGTGTAGTAGACCTCACAGTGAAATGATGAATACTACTACACCTGTTGTATTCAGCATTTCACTGTGAGGTCTACTACACCTGTTGTATTCAGCATTTCACTGTGAGGTCTACTACACCTGTTGTATTCAGCATTTCACT
>NW_027035984.1:0-5000 GCF_034236695.1 Oncorhynchus nerka
AGTTACCATTTTGACTTAAATCGGGTTGAAAATCTATGGCAAGACTTGAAAATGGTTGTCTTTCTGAAGGCACTGTATGTGAGTGAGTGACTGACTGACTGACTGACTGAGAGTGAGTGACTGAGTGAGTGTGTATGAGAGAGCAAAAATAACACAATAACACACACACAGATGTACACAGCTACATTTATTTTTATTTTACCTTTATTTTACTAGGCAAGTCAGTTAAATAACAAATTCTTATTTTCAGTGAAGGGCCTTGGAACAGTGTTGTTCAGGAGCAGAACGGCAGATTTTTTTACCTTGTCAGATCGGGGATTTGATTTTGCAACCTTTCGGTTACTAGTCCAACGCTCTAACCACTAGGCTACCTGCCACCCCATACATAAACATATACTGTAAAACTCACCCACGCGGGTGCACACACATTGTGAAAGACACACATACCATGTGAAAGACACACACACACACAATCAGATTTGCATGAACACATGCTGTACAGCCTGGGAGGAGACTACACACCTCCAAAGCCCTGGAGACAGGGTAGCAGGGGAGTGGGCCAAAATAAATTGTGCGATGCTGCGAAAAGACAGGAAGATTGAGAGAGGAAGGTGAGGGGAGGGAAGGGAAGGTAGAAGGGGTAGAGTGAAGGAGGGAGGAGAGAGCATAAGACAGATCAAGGGCGAAGAGAGCTCCTCCCTCTTCTCCCTGTCTCTCTTTCTCTGTCCTTTTTTACCTCTCGATCTCCCGCTCTCTTTCTTTCTCTCCTTCACTTTCTCTGATTCTCTCTTTCTTTCTCTCCTTCACTTTCTCTGATTCTCTTTCTTTCTCTCCTTCACTTTCTCTGATTCTCTCTTTCTTTCTCTCCTTCACTTTCTCTGATTCTCTCTTTCTTTCTCTCCTTCACTTTCTCTGATTCTCTCTTTCTTTCTCTCCTTCACTTTCTCTGATTCTCTTTCTTTCTCTCCTTCACTTTCTCTGATTCTCTCTTTCTTTCTCTCCTTCACTTTCTCTGATTCTCTTTCTTTCTCTCCTTCACTTTCTCTGATTCTCTCTTTCTTTCTCTCCTTCACTTTCTCTGATTCTCTCTTTCTTTCTCTCCTTCACTTTCTCTGATTCTCTTTCTTTCTCCCCTTCACTTTCTCTGATTCTCTCTTTCTTTCTCTCCTTCACTTTCTCTGATTCTCTTTCTTTCTCCCCTTCACTTTCTCTGATTCTCTCTTTCTTTCTCTCCTTCACTTTCTCTGATTCTCTCTTTCTTTCTCTCCTTCACTTTCTCTGATTCTCTCTTTCTTTCTCTCCTTCACTTTCTCTGATTCTCTTTCTTTCTCTCATTCACTTTCTCTGATTCTCTCTTTCTTTCTCTCCTTCACTTTCTCTGATTCTCTCTTCTTTCTCTCCTTCACTTTCTCTGATTCTCTCTTTCTTTCTCTCCTTCACTTTCTCTGATTCTCTTTCTTTCTCTCCTTCACTTTATCTGATTCTCTCTTTCTTTCTCTCCTTCACTTTCTCTGATTCTCTTTCTTTCTCTCCTTCACTTTCTCTGATTCTCTTTCTTTCTCCCCTTCACTTTCTCTGATTCTCTCTTTCTTTCTCTCCTTCACTTTCTCTGATTCTCTTTCTTTCTCCCCTTCACTTTCTCTGATTCTCTCTCTTTCTTTCTCTCCTTCACTTTCTCTGATTCTCTTTCTTTCTCTCCTTCACTTTCTCTGATTCTCTCTTTCTTTCTCTCCTTCACTTTCTCTGATTCTCTTTCTTTCTCTCCTTCACTTTCTCTGATTCTCTCTTTCTTTCTCTCCTTCACTTTCTCTGATTCTCTTTCTTTCTCTCCTTCACTTTCTCTGATTCTCTCTTCTTTCTCTCCTTCACTTTCTCTTGATTCTCTTTCTTTCTCTCCTTCACTTTCTCTGATTCTCTCTTTCTTTCTCTCCTTCACTTTCTCTGATTCTCTCTTTCTTTCTCTCCTTCACTTTCTCTGATTCTCTCTTTCTTTCTCTCCTTCACTTTCTCTGATTCTCTTTCTTTCTCTCCTTCACTTTCTCTGATTCTCCCTTTCTTTCTCTCCTTCACTCTCTGATTCTTTCTTTCTCTCCTTCGCTTTCTCTGATTCTCTTTCATTCTCTCCCTCCCTCTCTCTCTCTCTCTCTCTCTCTCTCTGACTTCGGTCCTCTCTATCTCTCCCCCTCTCTCTGACTCTGGTTCTCCCCCTCTCTCTCTCTCTCTGTCTCTCTGACTTCGGTCCTCTCTATCTCTCCCTCTCTCTCTCTCTCTCTCTCTCTCTCTCTCTCTCTCTCTCTCTCCCTCTCTCTCTCTCTGACTTCGGTCCTCTCTATCTCCCCCTCTCTCTCTCTCTCTCTCTCTCTCCGACTCCGGTCCTCTCATCATCAGCCTTGATACCTAGCTCATCCCTCTGCTCGCTCAACCCTTCACTCACAAGATGTTCCCCTTAGAACAGCAGAGACTGGCAAACACACATGTACAGGTGTAGGATCTTAATTTGACGTGTATTGTCACAGCAAAAATAATCCTGCAGGTTTTGAACATTTAGTCTATAGTGTTGCTTGATAGCTGGTTAGACTATAAGCTGGTCAAAATGAGGATACATGAAAGTGGCAGCAAGTTCTTGGCCAAGAACCAAAAGATTTCTGGTTCAAATCGTTGAACTGACTAGGTGAAAAATCTATGTACCCTTGAGCAAGGCACATAACCCTAGTTGCTCCTGTAAGTCGCTCTGGATGAGAGTGTCTGCTAATTCTCAGCAACAGAGTGATCAAATTAAGATCCTACATCTGTATACGTGTACACTTTTATACGCTCAGTGCACATACACACACACACATACACACACCTGCACAACCACACACACACATACACACACCTGCACAACAACACACACGCACATACACACACCTGTACAACAACACACACATACATACAGAGACACACACATACACACATCTGCACAACAACACACACACATACAGAGTACACACACCTGCACAACAACACACACACATACATACAGAGACACACACATACACACACCTGCACAACAACACACACACATACAGAGACACACACATTGGATAAACCATACACATTTATACAAACACACGTTGTAAACCACATAACCACACATGCACACAACGACACACACGTGCTGTTAACCACACCATTCTGTAAACCCCAGAAACATATCATATTTGTTACACAGACACACACACACAAGCACACACACACACTGTCCCTGACACAAACACACACACACACAGTGACACACGCACACAGAGAGAGAGAGAGAGAGACATGATGGGCCCAAATTGACCCGAATGTACTCCCCTCAACCTCACGCTGCAATCATAACAGACTGTATTTCTCGGTTAGCTCAGGCGTCTGTTTTCGTGTATTTGATATTTTCCATTTGGAAATGAAGGCCTATTACCACCAGTGTTGATGGAATGTTGTATCATTATTCAGCCAGCGTTGTCATCTGAACAGACAGATGTTTTGCTGCTTTTATCCCCTGGACGAGCTTATGAGGAGCAGCGATGCATTGGAGGTTGAAAAGACCGAGGGAGGGGGCGGAGGAGGGGGGCGGAGGAAGAGGGGGCGTGGAGGGAGAGGGGGCGTGGAGGGAGAGGGGGGCGTGGAGGGAGAGGGGGCGGGAGGGAGAGTGGAGGGAGAGGGGGAGTGGAGGGAGAGGGGGCGTGGAGGGAGAGGGGGCGGAGAGGGGGCGGGAGGGAGAGGGGGAGTGGAGGGAGAGGGGGCGGAGAGGGAGAGGGGGCGGAGAGGGAGAGGGGGGCGTGGAGGGAGAGGGGCGTGGAGGGAGAGGGGGCGGGGAGGGAGAGGGGCGGAGAGGGAGAGGGAGGGAGAGGGGGCGGGAGGGAGAGGGGGCGGGGAGGGAGAGGGGGCAGAGAGGGGGCGTGGAGGGAGAGGGGGCGGGAGGGAGAGTGGAGGGAGAGGGGCGGAGAGGGGGCGTGGAGGGAGAGGGGGCGGAGAGGGAGAGTGGAGGGAGAGGGGCGGGAGGGAGAGGGGAGTGGAGGGAGAGGGGGCGGAGAGGGAGAGGGGGCGGAGAGGGGGCGGAGAGGGGCGTGGAGGGAGAGTGAGGGAGAGGGGGCGGAGAGGGGGCGTGGAGGGAGAGGGGGCGGAGAGGGGCGGGGAGGGAGAGTGGAGGGAGAGGGGGCGGGAGGGAGAGGGGGCGTGGAGGAGAGTGGAGGGAGAGGGGAGGGAGGGAGAGGGGGCGGAGAGGGGGCATGGAGGGAGAGGGGGCGGGAGGGAGAGGGGGCGTGGAGGGAGAGGGAGCGGAGAGGGGGCGGGAGGGAGAGGGGGCGGAGAGGGAGAGGAGGGAGAGGGAGTGGAGGGAGAGTGGAGGGAGAGGGGGAGTGGAGGGAGAGGGGGCGTGGAGGGAGAGGGGGCGTGAGAGGGGCGTGGAGGGAGAGGGAGAGTGGAGGGAGAGGGGGCGTGGAGGGAGAGGGGGAGTGGAGGGAGAGGGGGCGTGGAGGGAGAGGGGGCGGGAGGGAGAGGGACGGGAGGGAGAGTGGGCGGGAGGGAGAGTGAAGGGAGAGGGGGCGGGAGGGAGAGGGGGCGTGGAGGGAGAGTGGAGGGAGAGGGGGCGGAGAGGGGGCGGGAGGGAGAGGGGGCGGAGGGAGAGGGGGAGTGGAGGGAGAGGGGGCGTGGAGGGAGAGTGGAGGGAGAGGGGGCGGAGAGGGAGAGGGGAGGGAGAGGGGAGTGGAGGGAGAGGGGGCGTGGAGGGAGAGGGGGCGTGAGGGAGAGGGAGAGTGGAGGGAGAGGGGGAGTGGAGGGAGAGGGGGCGTGGAGGGAGAGGGGGCGGGAGGGAGAGGGGGAGTGGAGGGAGAGGGGGCGTGAGGGAGAGGGGCGTGAGAGGGAGAGGAGGGAGAGGGGGCGGGAGGAGAGTGGGCGGAGGGAGAGGGGCGTGGAGGGAGAGGGGGCGGGAGGGAGAGTGAAGGGAGAGGGGGCGTGGAGGGAGAGGGGGCGGGAGG
>NW_027035984.1:10000-12273 GCF_034236695.1 Oncorhynchus nerka
AGTAAATAGTACAGTATACACACATAGTAAGTAGTACAGTATACACACATAGTAAATAGTACAGTATACACACACACACACACATAGTAAGTAGTACAGTACACACATAGTAAGTAGTACAGTATACACACACACACACACACACACAAAGTGAGTAGTACAGTATACACGTACAGTATACACACACACACACAAAGTAAATAGTACAGTATACACACATAGTAAGTAGTACAGTATACACACATAGTAAATAGTACAGTATACACACATAGTAAGTAGTACAGTATACACACATAGTAAGTAGTACAGTATACACTCATAGTAAGTAGTACAGTATACACACATAGTAAGTAGTACAGTATACACACACACACACACACACACACACATAGTAAGTAGTACAGTATGCACACATAGTAAGTAGTACAGTATACACACATAGTAAGTAGTACAGTATACACACATAGTAAGTAGTACAGTACACACACACACACACACACACACACATAGTAAATAGTACAGTATACACACATAGTAAGTAGTACAGTATACACACATAGTAAATAGTACAGTATACACACATAGTAAGTAGTACAGTATACACACATATTAAATAGTACAGTATACACACACACACACACACATAGTAAGTAGTACAGTATACACACATAATAAGTAGTACAGTATACACACATAGTAAGTAGTACAGTATACACACATAGTAAGTAGTACAGTATACACACTGATCGTCCTTGAGGTTATGTCTCTGTTATGATGAC
Organism: Oncorhynchus nerka; assembly: GCF_034236695.1. NCBI lineage: Eukaryota > Metazoa > Chordata > Actinopteri > Salmoniformes > Salmonidae > Oncorhynchus > Oncorhynchus nerka. The sequence continues at coordinate 10,780 of NW_027035984.1, forward strand.
ACTTTCTCTTCAAAGTACAGACTGCTATCTGAGGAGAAACGGGAAGACTGGAACTCACAGAACCTTTCATATGTTCTTCTCTCTGAAATACAGCTTATTGAATTGCAGCTTGTAAGCCACATATTTTATTTTACCAAGAGAAACCAGCTTGGTCCAAGGTGACAAATCTCTTTATCCCCACATTTAATGCACAACTACACACTCTCTCTCTCACCACACACACACACACACACACACACACACACACACGGATGTACATTTACATATGCCAATGGTTCATTACATTTAGAACATCTGCTAAATACCCCCACTACCCCGAGCTATTAGTCCAGTGTGATTGATAACCCCCTGAGCTATTAGTCCAGTGTGATTGATAACCCCCCCCACCAAGCTACTTAGTCCAGTGTGATTGATAACCCCCCTCCATTCCTTCTCAGACATTGATGAGTGTGATTGATAACCCCCCTCCTCCATTCCTCCTCAGACATTGATGAGTGTGATTGATAACCCCCCTCCTCCATTCCTCCTCAGACATTGATGAGTGTGATTGATAACCCCCTCCTCCATTCCTCCTCAGACATTGATGAGTGTGATTGATGACCCCCTCCTCCATTCCTCCTCAGACATTGATGAGTGTGATTGATAACCCCCCTCCTCCATTCCTCCTCAGACATTGATGAGTGTGATTGATACCCCCCTCCTCCATTCCTCCTCAGACATTGATGAGTGTGATTGATGACCCCCTCCTCCATTCCTCCTCAGACATTGATGAGTGTGATTGATAACCCCCCTCCTCCATTCCTCCTCAGACATTGATGAGTGTGATTGATAACCCCCCTCCTCCATTCCTCCTCAGACATTGATGAGTGTGATTGATAACTCCCCTCCTCCTCCATTCCTCCTCAGACATTGATGAGTGTGATTGATAACCCCCTCCTCCATTCCTCCTCAGACATTGATGAGTGTGATTGATAACCCCCTCCTCCATTCCTCCTCAGACATTGATGAGTGTGATTGATAACCCCCCTCCTCCATTCCTCCTCAGACATTGATGAGTGTGATTGATAACCCCCTCCTCCATTCCTCCTCAGACATTGATGAGTGTGATTGATGACCCCCCTCCTCCATTTCTCCTCAGACATTGATGAGTGTGATTGATACCCCCCTCCTCCATTCCTCCTCAGACATTGATGAGTGTGATTGATGACCCCCTCCTCCATTCCTCCTCAGACATTGATGAGTGTGATTGATAACCCCCCTCCTCCATTCCTCCTCAGACATTGATGAGTGTGATTGATAACCCCCCCTCCTCCATTCCTCCTCAGACATTGATGAGTGTGATTGATAACCCCCCTCCTCCATTCCTCCTCAGACATTGATGAGTGTGATTGATAACCCCCTCCTCCATTCCTCCTCAGACATTGATGAGTGTGATTGATAACCCCCTCCTCCATTCCTCCTCAGACATTGATGAGTGTGATTGATAACCCCCTC
>NW_027035985.1:0-12273 GCF_034236695.1 Oncorhynchus nerka
TAGCCCCATCCATCTCCCTCTCTACTACTCTGCTTGGTGATAGCCTCATCCATCTCTCCCTCTCTACTACTCATGTCTGCTTGGTGATAGCCTCATTTGAGTCTCATGGACAGCATGCGCTATACGATGCTCACCACTACAAGGTAGTTTCGTCTCTTACCTAGACCTATGTGGTGGCAATATGTGCAGGCTTTTGTTTTATCCTTAGAGCTAACACCTGATTCAGTTAATCTAAGCAACGAATGTTTACAACCTCGATTGTCTGAATCAGGTGTGTTAGTGCAGAGTGGCTCTACAGAACCTCAAGTTCCAAGTTTGGCCTAGCTAAGGGGCCTAAATAGGGGACTGAAATTGATGCTAGTGGTTTTACACAGTATAACACTGTACTGTTTAACTGACCCTGGTTGAAATAGGTGAGGTCGGGCTTCTTAGTAGGAAATGAATGTCTGTCAAATCTTTTGACATTTAAAAAACTGTATTTAATAGTGTACAGGTCTCCCGCGAGTGTGATTGGTAAGGTTTGGCTACATGGGTCATAGATAAGGATATCAGACCAAAACTAAAGAGTGTTAAACTACTGGATGGAATAGTGTACCTAGGATGATTGTTTAGGTGGATTATTCCTCAGACTGGTTGGTCCATAAGTCTCCTGTCTGGGTTGTAAGTAATGCTGGTTATTGAATATATGTTATCTGGGGCCTGGAGGGAAGCAGGTTTAATTCATCATTAGCTTCATTAGATCTTCTTTCTGTTTCCTTTCTCACACATCGCCAGGAACTATAGGTCACTGCATCCCATGGTGGTCAGGCAGCTGCTAGTATCACTCTGAATCCATCTCTATTTTTACCTTGCTCTTTCAATTTCTCTTTCATCATTCTCTGTCTTTATCGCTCCCTCTCTCTTTTGCATTCTTAATTCCTTTCTTTCTTTTTCTTCCCCCCCTCTCTCTGTCTGTCTCACATCCCTCTCTCCCATCTCGCTCTCTCTCTCTCTCTCTCTCTCTCTCACACTCTCTCTCTCTCTCTCTCTCTCTCTCTCTCTCTCTCTCACACATCTCTCTCTCTGTCACACACACATCTCCCTCTCTTTCTCTCTCACACACACATCTCTCTCTCTCTAACACACATCTCTCTCTCTCTCACACCTCTCTCTCTCTCTCTCTCTCATACACATCTCGCCCTCTCTCTCTCATCTCTCTCATCTCTCTTTCTCTCTCTCCCTCTTTCTCTCCCTTCTCGCTTTCTCTCCCATCTCTCTCCATCTTTCTATTGCTCCACTTGTAGTTTGTTTTACAAACTTTTTCCCTCTTTTTTTCCCCCTCCTTCCTAAGTGGTTAGAACAATAGCTTTTATCTCGGTGAGTGTTCTGTCGCTTACCCAGCATGCTTTGAGAAGGGCCGAAGTGACTTCATCGAAATGGAAGTTTAGATGAATTGCTCTGCTGGCCGTTGACATTAAAGTCGTTCTCATTGGACACTGACGTGGAGGCATCGAAGAGGTAGGAGGTTAAAGGTTACTGTTTTGTTTTTTATTAAAGATAATAGGAGTTGGTATGTTAATGCTAGGTGGATCTAATATTATAGAGTTCTCTCTCTCTCTCTCTCCCCCATCTCTCTCTCTCTCTCCCCATCTCCCCCATCTCTCTCTCTTCTTGCTCTCTCCCCCATCTCTCTCCCCCATCTCTCTCTCCCATCTCTCTCTCTCTCCCTCTCTTGCTCTCTCTCCCCCATCTCTCTCTCTCCCCCATCTCTCTCTCTCCCCCATCTCTATCTCTCCCCCGTCTCTCTCTCTCTCTCTCCCAGCTCTCTCTTGCTCTCTCTCTCGTTCTATTGCTCCACTTGTAGTTTGTTTTACAAACTTTTCTCTCACCTTCTTTCCCTCCTTAAGTGGTTAGAACAATAGCTTTTATCCCGGTGAGTGTTCTGTCGCTTACCCAGCATGCTTTGAGAAGGGCCGAAGTGACTTCATCGAAATCGAAGTTTAGGTGAATTGCTCTGCTGGCCGTTGACATTAAAGTCGTTCTCAGTGGACACTGACGTGGAGGCATCGAAGAGGTAGGAGGTTAAAGGTTACTGTTTTGTTTTTTATTACAGATAATAGGAGTTGGGATTGTAATGCGGTATGTTTGATAATATGGATTTAATGTTGTAGAGTTCACCGGTTATGGGGTAGAAGTTCCTGTGCCTTCAGAAAGTATACACACCCCTTGACTTTTTCCACAAAAAAATGGTGTTACATTCTGAATTTAATATTGTAATGAATTTCCTCCTCTTCTTCCGAAGAGGAGAGGCGAAACGGATCAGAGGACCAATATGCGGCGTGGTAAGTGTCCATGGTTCTTTTTTAATACGTTAAGATACACATGAACAACTGACTACAACAAACAAGAAATGTGAAACTCAAAACAGTCCTATCTGGTGCAAACACAGAGACAGAAATAATCACCCACAAACACACAGTGAAACCCAGGCTACCTAAGTATGATTCTCAATCAGAGACAATTAATGACACCTGCCTCTGATTGAGAACCATACTAGGCCGAAACATAGAAATTCCCAAAACATAGAAAAACAAACATAGACAACCCACCCAACTCACGCCCTGACCATAATAAATAATGACAAAACAAAGGAAATAAAGGTCAGAACGTGACAAATATCGACTACATTTAGATTTAGTTTTGTCACTGGCCTACACACAATACCCCATAATGTTGTTTTTTAAACTTTTTACAAATTAATGAAAAAAGGAAAGCTGAAAATGTCTTGAGTCAATAAGTATTCAACCCCTTTGTTATGGCAAGCCTAAATAAGTTCAGGAGTAAACATTTTCTTAACAAGGAATTTAAGTTGCATGGACTCTGCAATAATAGTGTCCCTAGAGGTATTCCAATGCCTCACAGAGAAGGGCACCTATTGGTAGATGTGTAAAGAAGGGCACCTATTGGTAGAGGTGTAAAGAAGGGCACCTATTGGTAGATGTGTAAAGAAGGGCACCTATTGGTAGAGGTCCAAAGAAGGGCACCTATTGGTAGAGGTGTAAAGAAGGGCACCTATTGGTAGATGTGTAAAGAAGGGCACCTATTGGTAGAGGTGTAAAGAAGGGCACCTATTGGTAGAGGTGTAAAGAAGGGCACCTATTGGTAGAGGTCTAAAGAAGGGCACCTATTGGTAGATGTGTAAAGAAGGGCACCTATTGGTAGAGGTCTAAAGAAGGGCACCTATTGGTAGAGGTCTAAAGAAGGGCACCTATTGGTAGATGTGTAAAGAAGGGCACCTATTGGTAGAGGTTTAAAGAAGGGCACCTATTGGTAGAGGTCTAAAGAAGGGCACCTATTGGTCGATGTGTAAAGAAGGGCACCTATTGGTAGAGGTCTAAAGAAGGGCACCTATTGGTAGAGGTGTAAAGAAGGGCACCTATTGGTAGAGGTGTAAAGAAGGGCACCTATTGGTAGATGTGTAAAGAAGGGCACCTATTGGTAGAGGTGTAAAGAAGGGCACCTATTGGTAGAGGTGTAAAGAAGGGCACCTATTGGTAGATGTGTAAAGAAGGGCACCTATTGGTAGAGGTGTAAAGAAGGGCACCTATTGGTAGATGTGTAAAGAAGGGCACCTATTGGTAGATGGGTAAAGAAGGGCACCTATTGGTAGATGGGTAAAGAAGGGCACCTATTGGTAGATGTGTAAAGAAGGGCACCTATTGGTAGATGTGTAAAGAAGGGCACCTATTGGTAGATGTGTAAAGAAGGGCACCTATTGGTAGATGTGTAAAGAAGGGCACCTATTGGTAGAGGTGTAAAGAAGGGCACCTATTGGTAGAGGTGTAAAGAAGGGCACCTATTGGTAGAGGTGTAAAGAAGGGCACCTATTGGTAGAGGTGTAAAGAAGGGCACCTATTGGTAGATGGGTAAAGAAGGGCACCTATTGGTAGAGGTGTAAAGAAGGGCACCTATTGGTAGATGGGTAAAGAAGGGCACCTATTGGTAGATGTGTAAAGAAGGGCACCTATTGGTAGATGTGTAAAGAAGGGCACCTATTGGTAGAGGTGTAAAGAAGGGCACCTATTGGTAGAGGTCTAAAGAAGGGCACCTATTGGTAGAGGTCTAAAGAAGGGCACCTATTGGTAGAGGTGTAAAGAAGGGCACCTATTGGTAGAGGTGTAAAGAAGGGCACCTATTGGTAGAGGTCTAAAGAAGGGCACCTATTGGTAGAGGTCTAAAGAAGGGCACCTATTGGTAGAGGTCTAAAGAAGGGCACCTATTGGTAGAGGTGTAAAGAAGGGCACCTATTGGTAGAGGTCTAAAGAAGGGCACCTATTGGTAGAGGTCTAAAGAAGGACACCTATTGGTAGATGGGTAAAGAAGGGCACCTATTGGTAGATGGGTAAAGAAGGGCACCTATTGGTAGATGTGTAAAGAAGGGCACCTATTGGTAGAGGTGTAAAGAAGGGCACCTATTGGTAGATGTGTAAAGAAGGGCACCTATTGGTAGAGGTGTAAAGAAGGGCACCTATTGGTAGATGTGTAAAGAAGGGCACCTATTGGTAGAGGTGTAAAGAAGGGCACCTATTGGTAGAGGTGTAAAGAAGGGCACCTGTTGGTTGAGGTCTAAAGAAGGGCACCTATTGGTAGATGGGTAAAGAAGGGCACCTATTGGTAGAGGTGTAAAGAAGGGCACCTATTGGTAGAGGTGTAAAGAAGGGCACCTATTGGTAGATGTGTAAAGAAGGGCACCTATTGGTAGAGGTGTAAAGAATGGCACCTATTGGTAGATGTGTAAAGAAGGGCACCTATTGGTAGATGGGTAATGAAGGGCACCTATTGGTAGATGTGTAAAGAAGAGCACCTATTGGTAGAGGTGTAAAGAAGGGCACCTATTGGTAGATGTGTAAAGAAGGGCACCTATTGGTAGATGGGTAAAGAAGGGCACCTATTGGTTAGATGGGTAAAGAAGGGCACCTATTGGTAGATGTGTAAAGAAGGGCACCTATTGGTAGATGGGTAAAGAAGGGCACCTATTGGTAGAGGTCTAAAGAAGGACACCTATTGGTAGATGGGTAAAGAAGGGCACCTATTGGTAGAGGTATAAAGAAGGGTACCTATTGGTAGAGGTGTAAAGAAGGGCACCTATTGGTAGAGGTGTAAAGAAGGGCACCTATTGGTAGATGTGTAAAGAAGGGCACCTATTGGTAGAGGTGTAAAGAAGGGCACCTATTGGTAGATGTGTAAAGAAGGGCACCTATTGGTAGAGGTGTAAAGAAGGGCACCTATTGGTAGAGGTGTAAAGAAGGGCACCTGTTGGTTGAGGTCTAAAGAAGGGCACCTATTGGTAGATGGGTAAAGAAGGGCACCTATTGGTAGAGGTGTAAAGAAGGGCACCTATTGGTAGAGGTGTAAAGAAGGGCACCTATTGGTAGATGTGTAAAGAAGGGCACCTATTGGTAGAGGTGTAAAGAATGGCACCTATTGGTAGATGTGTAAAGAAGGGCACCTATTGGTAGATGGGTAATGAAGGGCACCTATTGGTAGATGGGTAAAGAAGGGCACCTATTGGTAGAGGTCTAAAGAAGGGCACCTATTGGTAGATGTGTAAAGAAGGGCACCTATTGGTAGATGGGTAAAGAAGGGCACCTATTGGTAGATGTGTAAAGAAGGGCACCTATTGGTAGAGGTGTAAAGAAGGGCACCTATTGGTAGATGTGTAAAGAAGGGCACCTATTGGTAGATGGGTAAAGAAGGGCACCTATTGGTAGATGTGTAAAGAAGAGCACCTATTGGTAGAGGTGTAAAGAAGGGCACCTATTGGTAGATGGGTAAAGAAGGGCACCTATTGGTAGATGTGTAAAGAAGTGCACCTATTGGTAGATGGGTAAAGAAGGGCACCTATTGGTAGATGTGTAAAGAAGGGCACCTATTGGTAGAGGTGTAAAGAAGGGCACCTATTGGTAGATGTGTAAAGAAGGGCACCTATTGGTAGAGGTGTAAAGAAGGGCACCTATTGGTAGAGGTGTAAAGAAGGGCACCTATTGGTAGAGGTGTAAAGAAGGGCACCTATTGGTAGATGTGTAAAGAAGGGCACCTATTGGTAGAGGTGTAAAGAATGGCACCTATTGGTAGATGTGTAATGAAGGGCACCTATTGGTAGATGGGTAAAGAAGGGCACCTATTGGTAGATGTGTAAAGAAGAGCACCTATTGGTAGAGGTGTAAAGAAGGGCACCTATTGGTAGATGTGTAAAGAAGGGCACCTATTGGTAGATGGGTAAAGAAGGGCACCTATTGGTTAGATGGGTAAAGAAGGGCACCTATTGGTAGATGTGTAAAGAAGGGCACCTATTGGTAGATGGGTAAAGAAGGGCACCTATTGGTAGATGTGTAAAGAAGGGCACCTATTGGTAGAGGTGTAAAGAAGGGCACCTATTGGTAGATGTGTAAAGAAGGGCACCTATTGGTAGAGGTGTAAAGAAGGGCACCTATTGGTAGAGGTGTAAAGAAGGGCACCTATTGGTATATGTGTAAAGAAGGGCACCTATTGGTAGAGGTGTAAAGAAGGGCACCTATTGGTAGATGGGTAAAGAAGGGCACCTATTGGTAGATGTGTAAAGAAGGGCACCTATTGGTAGATGTGTAAAGAAGGGCACCTATTGGTAGAGGTGTAAAGAAGGGCACCTATTGGTAGAGGTCTAAAGAAGGGCACCTATTGGTAGAGGTCTAAAGAAGGGCACCTATTGGTAGAGGTGTAAAGAAGGGCACCTATTGGTAGAGGTGTAAAGAAGGGCACCTATTGGTAGAGGTCTAAAGAAGGGCACCTATTGGTAGAGGTCTAAAGAAGGGCACCTATTGGTAGAGGTCTAAAGAAGGGCACCTATTGGTAGAGGTGTAAAGAAGGGCACCTATTGGTAGAGGTGTAAAGAAGGGCACCTATTGGTAGATGGGTAAAGAAGGGCACCTATTGGTAGAGGTCTAAAGAAGGGCACCTATTGGTAGATGTGTAAAGAAGGGCACCTATTGGTAGAGGTGTAAAGAAGGGCACCTATTGGTAGAGGTGTAAAGAAGGGCACCTATTGGTAGATGTGTAAAGAAGGGCACCTATTGGTAGAGGTGTAAAGAATGGCACCTATTGGTAGATGTGTAAAGAAGGGCACCTATTGGTTAGATGGGTAAAGAAGGGCACCTATTGGTAGATGTGTAAAGAAGGGCACCTATTGGTAGATGGGTAAAGAAGGGCACCTATTGGTAGATGTGTAAAGAAGGGCACCTATTGGTAGATGTGTAAAGAAGGGCACCTATTGGTAGAGGTGTAAAGAAGGGCACCTATTGGTAGATGTGTAAAGAAGGGCACCTATTGGTAGAGGTGTAAAGAAGGGCACCTATTGGTAGAGGTGTAAAGAAGGGCACCTATTGGTAGAGGTGTAAAGAAGGGCACCTATTGGTAGAGGTCTAAAGAAGGACACCTATTGGTAGATGGGTAAAGAAGGGCACCTATTGGTAGATGGGTAAAGAAGGGCACCTATTGGTAGATGGGTAAAGAAGGGCACCTATTGGTAGATGTGTAAAGAAGGGCACCTATTGGTAGAGGTGTAAAGAAGGGCACCTATTGGTAGATGTGTAAAGAAGGGCACCTATTGGTAGAGGTCTAAAGAAGGACACCTATTGGTAGATGGGTAAAGAAGGGCACCTATTGATAGAGGTGTAAAGAAGGGCACCTATTGGTAGAGGTGTAAAGAAGGGCACCTATTGGTAGAAGTGTAAAGAAGGGCACCTATTGGTAGATGTGTAAAGAAGGGCACCTATTGGTAGAGGTGTAAAGAAGGGCACCTATTGGTAGATGTGTAAAGAAGGGCACCTATTGGTAGAGGTGTAAAGAAGGGCACCTATTGGTAGAGGTGTAAAGAAGGGCACCTATTGGTAGAGGTCTAAAGAAGGGCACCTATTGGTAGATGGGTAAATAAGGGCACCTATTGGTAGATGGGTAAAGAAGGGCACCTATTGGTAGAGGTCTAAAGAAGGGCACCTATTGGTAGATGTGTAAAGAAGGGCACCTATTGGTAGAGGTGTAAAGAAGGGCACCTATTGGTAGAGGTGTAAAGAAGGGCACCTATTGGTAGATGTGTAAAGAAGGGCACATATTGGTAGAGGTGTAAAGAATGGCACCTATTGGTAGATGTGTAATGAAGGGCACCTATTGGTAGATGGGTAAAGAAGGGCACCTATTGGTAGATGTGTAAAGAAGAGCACCTATTGGTAGAGGTGTAAAGAAGGGCACCTATTGGTAGATGTGTAAAGAAGGGCACCTATTGGTAGATGGGTAAAGAAGGGCACCTATTGGTTAGATGGGTAAAGAAGGGCACCTATTGGTAGATGTGTAAAGAAGGGCACCTATTGGTAAATGGGTATAGAAGGGCACCTATTGGTAGATGTGTAAAGAAGGGCACCTATTGGTAGAGGTGTAAAGAAGGGCACCTATTGGTAGATGTGTAAAGAAGGGCACCTATTGGTAGAGGTGTAAAGAAGGGCACCTATTGGTAGAGGTGTAAAGAAGGGCACCTATTGGTAGATGTGTAAAGAAGGGCACCTATTGGTAGATGGGTAAAGAAGGGCACCTATTGGTAGATGTGTAAAGAAGGGCACCTATTGGTAGAGGTGTAAAGAAGGGCACCTATTGGTAGATGTGTAAAGAAGGGCACCTATTGGTAGATGGGTAAAGAAGGGCACCTATTGGTAGATGTGTAAAGAAGAGCACCTATTGGTAGAGGTGTAAAGAAGGGCACCTATTGGTAGATGGGTAAAGAAGGGCACCTATTGGTAGATGTGTAAAGAAGGGCACCTATTGGTAGATGGGTAAAGAAGGGCACCTATTGGTAGATGTGTAAAGAAGGGCACCTATTGGTAGAGGTGTAAAGAAGGGCACCTATTGGTAGATGTGTAAAGAAGGGCACCTATTGGTAGAGGTGTAAAGAAGGGCACCTATTGGTAGACGTGTAAAGAAGGGCACCTATTGGTAGAGGTGTAATGAAGGGCATCTATTGGTAGATGGGTAAAGAAGGGCACCTATTGGTAGATGTGTAAAGAAGAACACCTATTGGTAGAGGTGTAAAGAAGGGCACCTATTGGTAGATGTGTAAAGAAGGGCACCTATTGGTAGATGTGTAAAGAAGGGCACCTATTGGTAGATGGGTAAAGAAGGGCACCTATTGGTAGATGTGTAAAGAAGGGCACCTATTGGTAGAGGTGTAAAGAAGGGCACCTATTGGTAGATGTGTAAAGAAGGGCACCTATTGGTAGAGGTGTAAAGAAGGGCACCTATTGGTAGAGGTGTAAAGAAGGGCACCTATTGGTAGATGTGTAAAGAAGGGCACCTATTGGTAGATGGGTAAAGAAGGGCACCTATTGGTAGATGTGTAAAGAAGGGCACCTATTGGTAGAGGTGTAAGAAGGGCACCTATTGGTAGATGTGTAAAGAAGGGCACCTATTGGTAGATGGGTAAAGAAGGGCACCTATTGGTAGATGTGTAAAGAAGAGCACCTATTGGTAGAGGTGTAAAGAAGGGCACCTATTGGTAGATGGGTAAAGAAGGGCACCTATTGGTAGATGTGTAAAGAAGGGCACCTATTGGTAGATGGGTAAAGAAGGGCACCTATTGGTAGATGTGTAAAGAAGGGCACCTATTGGTAGAGGTGTAAAGAAGGGCACCTATTGGTAGATGTAAAGAAGGGCACCTATTGGTAGAGGTGTAAAGAAGGGCACCTATTGGTAGAGGTGTAAAGAAGGGCACCTATTGGTAGAGGTGTAAAGAAGGGCACCTATTGGTAGATGTGTAAAGAAGGGCACCTATTGGTAGAGGTGTAAAGAATGGCACCTATTGGTAGATGTGTAATGAAGGGCACCTATTGGTAGATGGGTAAAGAAGGGCACCTATTGGTAGATGTGTAAAGAAGAGCACCTATTGGTAGAGGTGTAAAGAAGGGCACCTATTGGTAGATGTGTAAAGAAGGGCACCTATTGGTAGATGGGTAAAGAAGGGCACCTATTGGTTAGATGGGTAAAGAAGGGCACCTATTGGTAGATGTGTAAAGAAGGGCACCTATTGGTAGATGGGTAAAGAAGGGCACCTATTGGTAGATGTGTAAAGAAGGGCACCTATTGGTAGAGGTGTAAAGAAGGGGACCTATTGGTAGATGTGTAAAGAAGGGCACCTATTGGTAGAGGTGTAAAGAAGGGCACCTATTGGTAGAGGTGTAAAAGAAGGGCACCTATTGGTAGATGTGTAAAGAAGGGCACCTATTGGTAGATGGGTAAAGAAGGGCACCTATTGGTAGATGTAAAGAAGGGCACCTATTGGTAGATGTGTAAAGAAGGGCACCTATTGGTAGATGTGTAAAGAAGGGCACCTATTGGTAGATGGGTAAAGAAGGGCACCTATTGGTAGATGTGTAAAGAAGAGCACCTATTGGTAGAGGTGTAAAGAAGGGCACCTATTGGTAGATGGGTAAAGAAGGGCACCTATTGGTAGATGTGTAAAGAAGGGCACCTATTGGTAGATGGGTAAAGAAGGGCACCTATTGGTAGATGGGTAAAGAAGGGCACCTATTGGTAGATGTGTAAAGAAGGGCACCTATTGGTAGATGGGTAAAGAAGGGCACCTATTGGTAGATGTGTAAAGAAGGGCACCTATTGGTAGAGGTGTAAAGAAGGGCACCTATTGGTAGATGTGTAAAGAAGGGCACCTATTGGTAGAGGTGTAAAGAAGGGCACCTATTGGTAGAGGTGTAAAGAAGGGCACCTATTGGTAGATGTGTAAAGAAGGGCACCTATTGGTAGATGGGTAAAGAAGGGCACCTATTGGTAGATGTGTAAAGAAGGGCACCTATTGGTAGAGGTGTAAAGAAGGGCACCAATTGGTAGATGTGTAAAGAAGGGCACCTATTGGTAGATGGGTAAAGAAGGGCACCTATTGGTAGAGGTCTAAAGAAGGGCACCTATTGGTAGAGGTCTAAAGAAGGGCACCTATTGGTAGAGGTCTAAAGAAGGGCACCTATTGGTAGATGTGTAAAGAAGGGCACCTATTGGTAGATGGGTAAAGAAGGGCACCTATTGGTAGATGTGTAAAGAAGGGCACCTATTGGTAGATGGGTAAAGAAGGGCACCTATTGGTAGATGGGTAAAGAAGGGCACCTATTGGTAGATGTGTAAAGAAGGGCACCTATTGGTAGATGTAAAGGGCACCTATTGGTAGATGGGTAAAGAAGGGCACCTATTGGTAGATGTGTAAAGAAGAGCACCTATTGGTAGAGGTGTAAAGAAGGGCACCTATTGGTAGATGTGTAAAGAAGGGCACCTATTGGTAGATGGGTAAAGAAGGGCACCTATTGGTAGATGTGTAAAGAAGGGCACCTATTGGTAGATGTGTAAAGAAGGGCACCTATTGGTAGATGGGTAAAGAAGGGTACCTATTGGTTAGATGTGTAAAGAAGAGCACCTATTGGTAGAGGTGTAAAGAAGGGCACCTATTGGTAGATGTGTAAAGAAGGGCACCTATTGGTAGATGGGTAAAGAAGGGCACCTATTGGTAGATGTGTAAAGAAGGGCACCTATTGGTAGATGGGTAAAGAAGGGCACCTATTGGTAGATGTGTAAAGAAGGGCACCTATTGGTAGAGGTGTAAAGAAGGGCACCTATTGGTAGATGTGTAAAGAAGGGCACCTATTGGTAGAGGTGTAAAGAAGGGCACCTATTGGTAGAGGTGTAAAGAAGGGCACCTATTGGTAGATGTGTAAAGAAGGGCACCTATTGGTAGATGGGTAAAGAAGGGCACCTATTGGTAGATGTGTAAAGAAGGGCACCTATTGGTAGAGGTGTAAAGAAGGGCACCTATTGGTAGATGTGTAAAGGGCACCTATTGGTAGATGGGTAAAGAAGGGCACCTATTGGTAGAGGTCTAAAGAAGGGCACCTATTGGTAGAGGTCTAAAGAAGGGCACCTATTGGTAGAGGTCTAAAGAAGGGCACCTATTGGTAGATGTGTAAAGAAGGGCACCTATTGGTAGATGGGTAAAGAAGGGCACCTATTGGTAGATGTGTAAAGAAGGGCACCTATTGTAGATGTGTAAAGAAGGGCACCTATTGGTAGAGGTGTATTGGTAGAGTGAAGTGGGGCACCTATTGGTAGATGTGTAAAAGAAGGGCACCTATTGGTAGAGGTGTAAAGAAGGGCACCTATTGGTAGAGGTGTAAAGAAGGGCACCTATTGGTAGATGGGTAAAGAATGGCACCTATT